>NC_064648.1:39812102-39919602 GCF_023864345.2 Schistocerca serialis cubense | reverse complement strand
TTCATTTAAATTTTGGTATGCTACAAGTGGAACTAGTGAATCTGATAATTTTATGCATGAAATTCATCTTCCATTTTCATTAAAAAAATTAAAAATAAAGTGTAGCAAAAAGTGAAGAAATCAGTCTCAATGACACAATGCCCAGCACTGGCAAATGTCAGCAAGCAACTTTCATAACTCCATATCAATCGCAGAAACTCTAGACAAAGTGCTCTTCAAAACAACAACTGATGTATACAAAGATATAAGTGAACTGTATTGACAAAAACCTTGATTGTCATTGTAAGATATTTGTATACTTGTTACAATAATTTTAATTTTTCAGTATATTACATTAAAAAAATTATTTCATTTCTGCAGCATGATGAAAACATGTCAAAATTTATTAAGTCATCGATTTGGATGTGATTAAAACACAGACACAAGCACTGTTCATACAAATATTATTTCAGACTAGGAACTATGATGATTTAACTGAACTGTGTGTACAACATGACAAAATCAACTCATCGATACCATGTTGTGGCATCAAATGAAGAAACAGTACCAAACAAAATGGACTCCTGTACGGAGCGTGTCTCACGAAGCACACTTTCGAGGCTCTCGAGATGGTAAACACACTTCAGACTCGAGATTCCCCAACAGTCTCATCTCTTTGTGCAGTCATATTTTTTTTCCCTGCCTCTAGAGTGTGTATGGCGACTACCAGCGACTATTGGCTGAGGGTGTGGAAGGAGTGCATACTAGATTCCATTAATTGTAAAATGATGGAACAACTTGATCAGCACAGTATTGTATCAGATTTTGCCTAAAGCCTGACAATATCCCAAGCTGAAACTCTTTGTAAGATTCCACACACTCCACAAGTTGCTCACGTGTTCAACTGTTTCAAAGATGGATGCACTTCAGTGGACAGCAAACCACGTTCAGGCAGGCTTTCGAGAAGCCAAACTGACAGAGTCATTGAGCATGTATTGTCCTTGATCACGGGAGACCACATTACAGTACGAGAACTTGCAAATGAGATTGGGGTAAGCAGTCACTTCCATCCTATGGCATAATCTTCTGAGCCATTGTAGGCAAGATGAAAAAAGTGTTTATTGTACAGCAGCAGGCAGTAAGGATAATGTGTGACGAGGCTTCTGCAAGTTGTTAGATTATTGACTTGAGAGACTTTAGGGATTCGTACATTTACAGAGGGGTCCAGAAAAATGTAGAAACTCTTTGGTAGTCAATATTAATGGAACAAAATGACATAGTGTTATATTTCACACACGGGGGAAGGTTATTTTGTGAAAGTGACCTCCATTAGCAGCCAAATAACGTTGCTGCAAACGAAGTGTCGACCGAACTAAGGCTGTCAGTATTGCCAGTGCAGTAGGCACGGGATGTCTCGACGGTTTCTCGTAGGTCGTCCAGTGTAGCTGGCTGCTGTTGATAAACTTCATTTTTCAACGTCTCCCATAGGTACGTAGGCAAATCGGAAAGTCTTTTTTACTAGCCAAAGTGAGGTAATGACAAACATACATCCTATTCTACGTACCTTACACTATTTTTCCACACAGTTCCCACACCAGTTCACACATTTGTCCAATCACAGAATTACATTTGGGACACCCCTGCGGTAGAATTTGTGCGGCCGAATACGGAACCAGAATGAGAGTGCTTTGTTGGCTAAATCGTTACTTGTGAATTGCTGTCCTGCCAGAACTTCTTCGGCAGTCCAAAAACGTAGAAATTACTTGGGGTGAGTCTGGACTGTATGGTGCTCCACACGCTCCCAGTGAAATGCCCAGAGCTTTTTGGCGGCCACATGTGGTCTCGCATTGTCACGGACCAGAATCGCGTTGTCCACATCGAGAATCCGTTGCGACCTCAGCCTAATAGCAGCCCCTCAGGTATGACAATATGGAACGATAGCTGTCGGTAACGGTGGTTGCAACTCGTGGCAGGAGTGTCCCAAAAGCTCGTTAACGTCACTTTCCCGACAGATGGTGCCAAACGGAATTTCTTTGTCACAGGCGAACCCGGATGATTTCACATCGTGCTCCGCTGCTCGGATTCCAATTTGAAATACACTATCCACTTTTCGTCGGCAGTAATAATGAGGTCCGGGAAACCTTCACCCTCCTCGGAGTACTGTTGCAGATCATTCAGTGAAGACAACATTCGCTTGCCTTTTATCGTGTCATCCGACTGCTCAGTCACCGAACAACGTGAAACCTTCCGGTACCCTGAGGACTGACGAACGTTGTCGTAAGCACTCCCACGCGATGTGCCGATCTCCGTGGAAATCGCCGTGACGTGCACATGCCGGTACGCTTTCACTGTGGCATCCGCACAAGAAATGTCGTCGTCAGTCGGTGACGAATGCGTTGTCGTCAGCCGGCGACGAATGCGGCCTTCTCGACCGCTCACTGTCGTACGAGATTGCACTTCCTTTATCAAACTTACACCACCATTTCCTCACAGTTTTCATAGCGATACAGTTTCCATTATATATGGGCTGCATTTCCCTGTAGATCTTGATGGTCGTTTTTCTCTTGCTCCACAGAAAACAAATCACACTGTAGCACTGTAGATGCGGTGAAGCAAACTGCCACCTTTAACAACTGGCAACAATGCTGTGCGGCAGAGCTTCCAGCAGATAAGGCTGGCGTGTCCGTAGTTGGGAATGGATATGCTGACTTCTCATTAACAGCTGTAATTTGGCTAAAAAACAAAAGGGAGCAAAGGCTTTCTGATTTGCCCTCGTAGAAGTCGAGAGGTGTAAGGTCTGGAGACTGCGGTGGGTACTCGACGGCTCCTCCTCGACGTATCCGTCGTCTGGGTACATTTTCGTCCAAAAAAGCTCTGACAGCTCTGTGGTCGTGAGGGGGAGCGCTAACTTGTTGTAGGTAAAATCTGCCGGAAAATGCGAGCCGAGACCTGTTGAGAAAATAATGGTATATGCTGCTGCACAAAATTGCAATAATATGTCCTTTTGTTCCGAAGATATTAACTGCCAAAGAGTGTCAATGTACTGGCATATACAGAGGGGTCCAGAAAAATGTGTGTTCCCAAATGGTGTTTGTGGTTGATAACAGGACTTTGGGATGAATTCAGCATGTCACAATGAAAATACTACAAGCAGAAATAAACTTTGCATAACCTATGCATCCCACTCTAAGGATCAGAATGGAGTTCTAGGTTTTTGCAGCAGAATATAATACAAGTTGTCATTGGAAATCGGACAGAAAATTTAAAATCCCAAATATTTAAACACAAAGACAAGAATACCTCTCATTAGCCTCCCCTTCCACAATATATCTGAATAACTAGACTCACAAATAGTAGGATTAGTTTAATAAAAAAAATTAATTCTGAATGATTTTGCCAGTATAGAGACTGCTAATAGTGGTCCGTGTAAAGTTAGAAACGCTTTGTTTGAAGTATCAGACAAATACAGAACCCAATGCTCCTCCTTATATCCTACTCTGTGTCGAACATAGTAGCTGCATTTCTTTTAATGTGTGTATGAGGGTCATTCAAATGAAACCTGGTCAGTGCGTCTACCTTTCCCTTACACGTAAGGTGGCACTACATAACTGCGGGTGCTTTGGCGCCATCTATTTGTAAGAGACTGACGCGTGCACACTGTTTGATGTTGCATAGTGCAGGAAATGTTAGCGGCAGCCCCAGACGTGGCACAAGCCCCGCCCATTTACCCCACTTCACACCAATTGAGTGCACGTGTAAAGACTTTGTCCGTGCCGTGTAACGCATCAATATGATCTTTGGTTGTCGTCCCGTGTAGCGCATCGATATGGTCTTTAGTTGTCTGGTGTCTTTGTTAGTGAGCTTTTGTTTGTTTCCTGCAGTGGTCTGCTTCTTTATCACTTTTTGTAAAGTGAGAATTTGCTTGTTCCCTGCTTTTTTGTAGTCCACGTGTTTTACCGCTGTTGCTTATACTAGCAGTGTTGTGTTGTTAGAAGTACTTCTCAGCAGTTTGTGTAATTAAAACCTTCATGTTCCTATCAGTGTTACGTAAGCTACAAGAGTTTTACTCGGGCAAGAAGTTTAAAATGCCACCAACAACATGTTCATGGCGTAGTGAAGCAGCAGAAGTGGTTGAAGTGTATGATGTGCACATTTGAAGCAGAGTTAAAAATGTGTTGGACTGAATATTTCCCAGCTACTCATCAAATATGTGTAAAACCTGAAGATCTGGAGTTCTCTAGTGAAGCTGAATTTTTGAAGTGCAAAGAAGAAATTGGACACAGTACACAATCCAGACTTGTGAAACACCGTGGCATTAAGTTTGTTTGTGATTACTCAATCTGTAAGTATGTTTGCCATTGTTCAGGTCAGTTTGTTTCCAAAGGTGAAGGGATGAGATACTTAAAAATAGCAGGCAGTAACAAAATTGGTGGAAAGTGCCGTGCAGAGATGGAAATCCTCTACAAGGAAGGAAAGCGTAAGTCATTTGAATGCGAGAGTGTAGCTGCAGACATTGCTGTTGGAATCCCCTTTCCTATTGTTCTTGACAAAATTTGAACAACAGTGCAGGATTAAAGTTTGGGGAGAGTACATCTCACAGTGATGCAGGACTTTAACAACGTTGCAGCTTCTTATAATTTGGCTTCAAAGTCAGTCGGCCATCAAAATGAAGCCATCAGCATCATTGTTGGGCACTACAAATAAATTTTAAATTAAACTTTAAGAGAATCTTAATGGCTACATTGCTGATAATGTTCATATATCCTGATGTAGATCTTACTGCACCAGAATGGAGCACATGAGCATTCCAGGTATTAAAATATTACCATGAAATGGCTGCTAATTAGTGGTGAAAACCTTTTGCCAAGACGGGTTCTCAATATCCCATGGATTTATTCTATACCAGGGACACCCATATTGAAGTGGTGCAACAATTTCCCTTTCTTTGACAAAAACAGCCTCCTCTGTGGCACAAGTTTCCCCTTGTGAGTCTTTCTGGGCTGATGAAAGACCTAACAGCACCTAAATTCGCCTTCAACATCGTCACCATTATTTTGGCTATCTTAACTTCAGCAGTTGACATGCCACCAATGACTTCTGAAGACATTGAGACGATCCTTTTTTTTTTCTCCATCTGTCAGTGCTTCTCGAATGTTGTGCTTACTTGGTCCAAAATTGCTTCCCTCTCATCAATCACAAACACGCATCTGACACTACACGATTTTGCAAGGGAATCTTATTTCTGCTCTTCTTTTCCCACACATTTAATTTAATACTATTATCAGTGCACGTGCAAGAATACCAATTAATGCACACTTGACGTTTACTGCACACTAATCTACACTTGCATTGTCCTTCACAAGGTAGACATCGTTTGATTTTGAAGAAGGTACTTCCCGACCACTGTGTACCTTAATAACGAAGTCATCGGTTAAAATAGACTTGTGGCTAGCACAAATGTCTTTTATTTTACTAGTTGCCTTTCCTTTCATGATCACAGTAAGTCTATCAAGCAGCTTTGCGGTTACAAACGACATCAGTGCATATATACTTTTGTCCAGGCTTTTCACATTAGCGTGTACATGTTTCAAAGCCTTGTGCATACTCTCCAGATGCATTTTTGTATTGATTCCAGCTTGCATCCTGTGGCAGTATGCCCAACACAATGCATTTTTTTGATAGGAGGTATTGAAATAATGACCAAATTCGGATGTATCTGGAACACTATAGAGCTTCTGGAGTGCTTTTTGCAATGATTCTTCAAATATAGCGACATCTCTCACCTGCATTAAAGTCTTGACAAGCTTGTACACCTCAGCTTTCTTATCCTTATGCAGAACTTTACCGTTAATGTTGTTCCTCCATGCTCTATCCACATGCCAGGTGCAGTATAGTCTCTTTTTAGGAGGCCCCATTGCTCTGTTGCAAGCGATACTGTATGGTTCTGCGAGATCTGGCAGGAACACTTTGGGGCAGATCTGTCTGACCTGAGTCTTTATATAGTTGAAATACATATTTAACTCATCACTGTCATTTCTGTTAGAAATGAGGAAAGCACACGGGAACCCTTGCCTCATATCATCTAGTACTAGTATTGCGGCAAGTTCGAAACCACAGCCGTTTAGACCGTGAGTCCCACCAACACAAATATAATCATTTCCACATTTTGCCAATAATTCACCTTGTGCAGTGTTCATTATTACTAACATGAAATCCTCACTTCTCAGATCCGGGTGCTGGTCAGTGATTATTTCTTGAGGCTTATAAAATAATACACACGGATTATCACTTTGCTTAACTTCTTGTACCCAAGCTTCGATGCTGATGGCATCATTTTGATGTCTGACTGACTTTGAAGCCAATGTAATGCAAGCCCTGCAGTGTTGCGAGATGACCTCTCTCCGAATTTGAGTCCTGCATTGTTCATCAAATTTTGTCAAGAACAGTGGGAAACAGGATTCCTACAGCAATGTCTGCAGCTATGCTCTTGTATTCTTGTGGTGTCAGATTCAAATGATGCGAGTCTAGATCGTGTCCAACATGAGTCGAGACAAAATTAACAAGGCACTTTCCTTCCTTATAGAGGACTTTCATCTCTGCAGGGTACTTTGCATCAATTTTGTTACTACCTATCATTTTGAGGTGTCTCATACTTCCACCTTGGGAAAGAAACTGGCCTAAACAATGGCAAACATACTTACAGGTTGAGTAATACAAAATTGTTAAGGCTTTCGTGGCCACTTCTCGACAAACTGCCTATTGGCTTCTGTCTCGGGTTCTTCGGCCAATGTTCATCTGCTGATTTTACTGATGTTTCGCCAGCACGAGTGGCTGGCATTGTCAAAGCTTCACCCTGCCGGTGGTGAACCAGCAATGGATGGTGAAGCTTTGACAATGCCAGCCACTCGCGCTGGCGAAACGTCAGTAAAAAGATGAACGTCGGCTGAAGAACCCGAGACAGAAGCCAATAGGCAGTTTGTCAGGTTGAGAAATCATCAATAAACTTAATGCCACGGTGTTTGACAAATCTGGATTGTGTAATATGTTCAATTTCCTCTTTCCACTCCAGGTTTCACACATACTTGACGAGTGGCTTGGAAATGTTCAATCCGACACTTTTTTGACTCAGCTTCAAATGTGCACATCATACACTTCAATCTCTTCCGCTGCTTCATTACACCACAAACGTCTTGTTGGTGGCATTTTAAACTTCTTTTCCAAGCAAACTCTTGTCGCATATGTATCACTGATAGGAACATGAAGGTCCGTTATCTGTTACATGAAGTACGATTTCATTTAGCTGCTGTGGATGTGCTCTTGGACATATGCTGCCTCAGATTCTTCCGATAATTGCATTTGTTTCCACAAATTTCACACTTAAAAGCACTCACTTTAAATATTTTTTAATTACATGAACTGCTAAGAAGCACAAGGTGGTGGTTGCCCTATTTCCAAGTGGAACAGGAAAGGAAATCAAAAGTAATGCTACACGATACCTTCCGCCATGGATCATATGGCGGCTTGTGGAGTATCTATGTAGATGTAGAATAACATTTTACTAGGAAAAAATCAGGGAATTTCAGGAATGGTATAAAATCGCAAGGAATTCTGCATTTTAATGTAGCATTGAAATTTATTTTTATTGAAACTTCCAGATTAAAACTGTGTGCCAGACTGAGACTCAAACTCGGGGACCTTTGCCTTATGCTGGCAAGTGCTCTACCAACTGAGCTACCCCTTCTTCCAGGAGTGCTAGTTCTGCAAGGTTTGCAGACGAGCTTCTGTGAAGTTTGGAAGGTAGGAGACGAGGTACTGGCAGAATTGAAGGTGTAGGGACGGGGCGTGAGTCGTTCTTGGATAGCTCAGTTGGTAGAGCAGTTGCCTGCGAAAGGCAAAGGTCCAGAGTTCGAGTCTCGGTCCGGCACACAGTTTTAATCTGCCACGAAATTTCACCTTAGTGCACACTCCGCAAAGAGTGAAAATCTCATTCTGAGTTGTACTGAGTTTTATAAATCGCAAATTTTAAAATACCTAATATTTAAAAGTGTGTTACTTATATGAATATTAAGCTATATAAATTAGTGTTGTATAAAAATTAGTTAAACTACTGCTTATGGCTGGTATGTAGTGCAGCTGAGAAAAAGAAAAAGTTGTTATTGTAGTATCTGCCCCCCCCCCCCCCCCCCCCACACACAAACAAACACCTTCGCCTCTTACCATTACTTTATAGGCAGCATAGCACACCTGGAATTCTCAGGAAATTTTTTTACATGTTTGAGTATGTACACTGGAAGTAGCTTAGCACTATTAAATTGTTAACATTGCTGTTGTCCGTTACTTTCTTTGTAATGAAGAGGTGATATTGTTAAACTGAAGTACATTTGCCCGAGCTGCACTATTCAATGTAATTTGAAATACAGAATGTTGAATAATGTTCTCCTTCAGATTTATTGAGGCTGTTGTGACAGTCCAAAATAAATCATCTATGTATTTGTTCTCTGCAGTAGTCTACATCTGTGAGGTCCTCACTATATATGTATATATATATGGAACTAAAACTTTATGTATCTACTCTGATCCTTGTGAGAGCTTAGAGCGTGTAGCGTACGTGTTTCAGTGCAAATGAAAGAATGTTAATCTCTCATGTTTTAATCAATGGTATTTGCAGATCCTATTCCCAGTTTACTAAATTTTTGGTTTACATATGCTGTCATATCCCTGTCCTAATTTATTATATTTTGACACTCAACGTAGGGTGTAATTTAATGAACACAGCACATTCTTTTTTGTGTTTACCTGGTACTTTGTTGTTTTGTGTGATCTTTACTAAACAAATACTGTTTTTCAGTTTTAGATAATTTTAGCAATGAGTGTTCTAATACAAGGGCGAGTCAAATGAAAACCTTAAATTTGTAATAACAAATCGAAATTTTGCGCCGTTATCCTGGTAAGTGTGCTACAAACAGCGTGCAGAATGGCCTGTAGGTGGCAGCATAGTGCAGATGCACACACACAGTCGCAGCATCAGTATAAAGATGGCTGCCCCACTTGCGACTTGCACGAGGGAAGAACAGCGTTCTGTTATTCGGTTTTTGCATAGTGAAGGTGTGAAACGTATTGAAATTCACGGACGAATGAAGGTTCAGTATGGCGATTGTTTATCACAGCAGCAAGTCTATGAATGGAGTAGGAAGTTCGCAAATGGTGCGACTTCAGTGGAAGATGCTCCTCGTCCAGATTAGGCACAATGAGTTGTGACTCCACAGAACATTGCAGCAGTTGAAGCCATAGTGAAGGAAAACTGCCTAGTGACACTGAATGACATTGTAGCATGTTTACAGATTAGTCATAGGTCAGCACACCAAATTGTGCATGATGTGCTCCAGTTTCACAAAGTGTCTGCGAGATGGGTGCAACGGCAGCTGACTCCTGAAATGAGAGAACGATGTGTTGATGCTTGTGAAGAACTTCTTCGGCGCTTTGAACGAGAAGGTGATGGCTTCCTTGCAAGAATCGTTACTGGGGACGAAACCTGGGTTTACTTCAACCAACTGGAAACGAAGAGAGCGAGCAAGAAATGGCGCCATTCCCCATCACCAAAACCAAAGAAGTTTCAAACAGAACCATCAGCAGGGAAGGTTATGCTGAATCTCTTTTGGGACGAAAAAGGTGTCATTTTGGAGTATTATATGCCTAGAGGGACCACTGTCACCAGTGCATCATACACAGATCTCCTAAAAAATCATCTGCAGCTGCAATCAAATCAAAGCGACGTGGATTGCTGTCAGCTGCCCTTCTGCAACATGACAATGCAATGCCCCACACTGCCCGTACGACAGTTGCAACAATCACAGACTGGCATTTTGAATGTCTTTCTCATCCACCATACTCACCAGACCTTGCCCCAAGTGATTCCCATATGTTTGGACCACTCAAAGATGCAATGGGAGGAAAGAAGTTCCTTTCTGATGAAGAGGTATACCAAGCAGTGCACGAGTGGATGCGCAGACTACCAAAAGACTTTTTTTCTAAAGGAATTTATGCACTTTGTAAGCGCTGGAGGACTTGCATTGAGCAGGAGGAGATAATGTTGAAAATTGATACAGCTTTGTACCACTTCTGCACAATAAATAATATTTTAAAATATGCTTAAGGTTTTCATTTCACTCAACCTCGTATGTTTCGACCACACTGTCATCTGTGTTTCATCAACTAAAGTAATTGGCTCCCTGAAACATTAATCATACGAACTGTGTTAGTTGTTTCAAAGCTTTTGAGAAAGATTTAAATTTTGGATGCAGTGGGAAAAATGTTTTTGTTTTCTTGGAGTGTTCAGAGTTTAATATTTCATTTAGTAAGCAAAGCCAGCTGAGTGACTATTTTGAACTACAAATATCTGACAGTAGGCCACTTACAACTTATTCCAACATTTGTTTTATTCAGATGTCTGTAAAAAGTTATAAGAATTTTACTGAGTCGGTAAAAGTATATCCTTGCAGAATTTGTTTCTTATTGATTACCTTGCCCATTTTACATAATTAAAATTGCCCATTGGAAATATGAAGGGGTACCATTGATAGCTCATCACTTATGGTGATTAATAAGTACTTGTTAATGTAATGGCCATCCTATCAATGTTATGTAGTGATATACACCTTACAAATGGTGCTGCATTGCTTCTCAGTAAAAGTACACAAAGCATGGTCCCAGCTCTCACCCATCACAAATATTTGTCTGTTTTATAATGTCGCTCTCAGTACCTGTGGCTGCCTGAGTTGTGAACTAGTGTTGATAACTGTCAGTACTGTCTCACCATTATACTGTACTTAGTTCCTAATGTGTAGTTCTACACTGAACATCACAAGGATTTTTTCTGGCTAGCAAAAATGCATCGCAGTGGAAAACACTCTCAAAATTGAAATTGAACAGCAGATAATCTAGGATGGAATAACAGTTATATTAAGAAAAGGATAGATTGACACCATATAGATGAGCTGTTGAGTCCCAGACAGGCACAACAAAAATTCTGCTATACGTGTGAGTTTTCGGCCAAAGGGCCTTCTTCTAATCTCTCTCACACACACACACACACACACACACACACATTCGTGCAACCACAACTCTCTCTCTCAAATTAGCACTGTGTCTGGCCTTTTGGCCAAAAGCACTCGCATGTCTAGCAGTCTTTCTGTTGTGCCTGTACGTGCGACTCAATATTTCCTCTGTTTGGTGAGTTGAAATCTAGGCTTTTCAAAATTAAAATATTGGACCTCGTGCAGAAAACAGTTTATAATATTTGAAAGTCTCGTGAAGATATGTGAAACTGCGTAGAATAATTTCCATCTTCGTGTGTCTTCAGCTGGTATGTTCACACAAGACGTGGGAACTCTAAATTGTTGTAGTGAACTTGATTTTTAATTACTATTAAACTGTTAGGAAACAAGGCTAACAGATTCTTTGTACAAGATGGGTACCTTTCATTAATGAGGTAGGTAAAGTGTTTTCCTGTGAGTATTGATTCAGCATGTAATTCAATTTAGAATCTGCATCTTGCTAGGGGATATCCTTACAGTAAACTGTTACGAAATAATCTTTTACGGATGCTACAGTCGTCATACTCACACATTTGTCAAGCAGCTGAGTCCTTAACATGGTGAAGTAATCAGTTTTATCGAGGCAAATTGTGTATCCTAGTGCATCCCTATGCCACTCCCAATAACAACCCCGTGCCATTGTGGTCACATCCCTGTGGAAGATCCGTTTGCAAGACCTGCCCAATCCACTCGCCCAGCACTCTCTATTCCAGTCCTGTCGCAGGCTTATCCTACCCCGTCGAACACACCGGGCCTCCTTTGAAAGCAGCTGTGTTATATACCATCTCTGCTGCAGCAATTGTTCGTATTTTTATATTGATATGACTATCAACCAGCTGTCAGTGAGGATGAATGGCCATTACAAAACAGTGGCCAAGAACAAAGTGGACCGCCTCATGGAACAACGTGCAGCTTACATAACGTACCGATTCACAACCCACACCTTCTGGATCATCCCCTTCACCACCAGCTTTTCTAAACTGCACAAATGGAACTCATCCTCGCAACAAATTCTCCGCTCCCGAAATCGTCCCGTCCTCAACTTGAGCTAACCTACAGACCGCACATCTTCCACCCGACTGTTTCCAGCCTGCCCTCCATCCTGTCACCCCACAATTCGCCTCACCTCACCGACACTACGTGCTGTTCTCAGCCGTTGCATCCGCTGGTCTTTTTTTCTTCTCTGCTTCTCTCCTTTCTGCTTCCCACCTTCTCCGCCCCCCACAGCCTCCAAATGCTGCACCTGTCAGCCCTATCCTGCCCCCTCTAGTTCCTGCATACTCCACCAGAAGGACCGATTCCTGTTTCCTCACCCGTACTCCGCTGTCCCTCCCCTTTCCCCGCCCTGCTCTGGATTATTGCTTCTGTTCAGCACGTTTCTGTTGCAGTATGGCTGGAGGTAGCAGTTGTATGTATGAGGTGCTCTACCTTGTGTGAATGTGTGTGCATTTCTCATTTGTGAAAAGGTCACTGGCCAAAAACTTATATACAACAGAACGTATCTTTATGAAAAGTATCAATCAATCCTTTTCATAGTACTATTGACTTTCCATTGTTAGTTTTATTTGAAACAGTAATGGAAGATCACAATTGTGAACTGGCCAGGAGTTGAATGCAGGTACCTGATTATCTGCCTGAGGCAGGACAGCTGGAACAAAAAATGCGAGCACACGAGGGACGTGAAAGTGTGAGTTGAGAGGAAACAAAACATCATCTGAAAAGTGATCTTCTGAGGGAATATATACAAGAAAGAAACACGTGCAGACAGTTTTTCCGTAATTCACTTCAGTTACATGTATTTTACTGAAGAAAGAGCAATCTACCTTGTTACTTTACACGGACAGTCTGTCAACACTGAAACTTCAGCTTGCTATTCTCACGATAACATATTTATATTGAAATGATCTGTTATATTATGAATACTCTGACACAAACAAAACTTAGTGTGCATTATAAAATTACACAAATGTGGACATGTGTCATTACATTTTTTGCGAGAAAGAGCCCTTGTGAATGCAAATGAGTAATAGTGAAAAATGTAATGGCTTTCTGATTTTGTACTGCATAAAAACTGTAATAGTGAAAAATATTTTTATTTGGATCAGTGTTAAGTGAGTGGTATTTTGTATGAGAGCAAATGTTGACACTCAACTGAATTAATTTAGATACAATAGGTTGGGGAGGGGGGGTGGGGGAAGAGGGAAGAGGAGAGGAAGGTTTATTTGATTCCGAGAGAATGTGATGAACAATCGTACATTAATGAATCAACAGTCAATGAGCCTGGTAAGATACGAAAAATACCAATTTGTAGAGGTACATGACAACTCTGTGCAAAGTTACAGGTTTGCAAATTTAGTTAAAGGACTACATTGTAATTCTAGTACAGATTCAGCAATGGAAATTTTTCATTCGAAAATAAATTAATAGAGTTTTACATTATTAGATAACATGACCTCACTTGCAACAGCTACTACTTTTCCTTCCCTACTCCAGGCTGTTGCTGGACAGCAGTCAATGTGTCCTGGGGAAAAATGGAACCTTTGTTAACATCAGTGTGTTGTTCTTGGTGACATCCATAGACTTGCTTTTCCACCAGGCTGGAAGAGACATATTACAAAACCAAACACTTGCTGATTTGGTTTCACCTGTCACAGCAACTTCTACAGAAAATGTAGGTGAAAATGACAGCACCAGAACTTCACCAGATTAACTCTAAACGCAGGTACTCAGTATTTAGGTGAATAGCTTAGGAAGAAATAGACCTCAGTGTGATGAAAAGCAAAAACTGAAAACTGTAACCTCAATGCTTGGGGTATACCGGTATTTATTTTTATGTAGCACCATCAGAAAAAGAATAATGAGAAGAACTTGGAGAATGTAGAGCAATGTACTAGCTGAGAGGTAACTTTCAGAATTCAGACAGTATGTGTGACAAAACACAAATTTTGGCTGAAGTTCTGCATGGGAGCCAAATCACTGTATTGCTGTCAGTGCAACCCAAACTTTCTGTGTAAGTGATTCACACAGTTTTAAGTTTTGCTCCAAAGTTTTAAGAGTGGAAAAATAATTTAGCAATGCAACCAAGAACATTGGCTTTGGCTATAAAAAAGATATGTAGTACTTGCTTCATGCTGTTCCATTCTGATAACATGTTTCTTACATCCACATCCCAATTATTAAGTTCAGATTAGATTCAGTTTTTGTTCCACAGACCCAAAAATGGGATGATTCTCATGGGTGTATAACATGTCAAAGTATGAAATAAAAAACAAAACATTTGAATACTCACTACCCTGATCATTTATCAGAAGGTTATCAAACTGTGTGAATACATTACAGTAAACTGGAAATGCTAATATTTACAGAATTAATAAACTGTCAGAATAAAACATAGATATGCACTTTCAATAAAATTATCATACACAGTATACCTAATCTTGACTTGTGACCAACTGCCGTCAAAACTGAAACCTAACAGACATTAAAGTACGATAAGATGGGTTGGTATGACACTGACGAAATTATATACAAATGTTTAACAACCGGCAGTCTAAATCTCTCAAACACTAAAGGAGAACTCAAAGTATTCTTGTGTCTGCAATAAGCTAGCAGTCACACGAATCCACATGTAAAAATTCAACCATTACACATGCAAAAACTACTTAAGTATGTCACGTATATAAATGTACGACTGCTTGCATTACGCACATCTACATGATCTCTTATATTGTTTAATTTCGATGATGCCGATCAAGACATCGGTTGTGGCTTGTTCATGCACAACATTGACTTTAAGGCCCTTCCACACGCAACGATCTGTCTGCGCACATCACATCTGCGCAGACAGATCGTTGTGTGTGGACAGAAGATTTGCACCAACCTGAGGTGTGTGCAAACCTGGAAGTTGGAGTTGGAGGTTTGAGCGAAACCTCTCAAATCTGTGGGTTCAAACCACATCTGCGCAGACAAGTTGGAGCGTGTGGACAGGACATCGCCGCAAATCTGGCGCGAAACAGCGGTTTGCTCAGTCTAGTGTTTGTATTTGTGCGCATAGGGAATTAAAATGGCTGATACTCGTCAGTGTTCTCGACAGTTTGTAAGTGAATTCATTAAAATATATAGAAACCACCCATGTTTGTGGAAGATTAAAAGTAAAGAATATAGTGACCGAGACAAAAAGACAGCAGCATACAATGCTCCAATTGAAAAATTGTGGGCACTTGACGCCTCGTCAAATAGAGAAACGGTAATAAAAATAAATTCGTTGCGAACTGGCGAAATTATTTGCGGATGGATGCCGAAACTTATAATTATCTCTTAAAGCTTGTAACCCCTCATATTATGAGAAAAAATACTTGCAGGAGAAGGGCAATTTCTCCTCATGAACGGCTGGCGGTAACATTAAGATTCCTAGCAACAGGAAGGAGCTACAAGGATTTTGAATTTTCAACTGCAATATCGAAACAAGCGTTGAGTAAAATAATACCCAACACATGTGAAGCTATTTACGCTGTCCTGAAGGATGAGTACATGAAGGCAGGTCAAGTAAATTAAGTCTGTCAGCGAACTGTTTACCGAAAAGAGTTATCCAAAGTTCAGAAATCTAGAAGATCTGGTGTAAGAGTAGATCAAGTATACCAGCCAACGTTATGGTGTTTTGATGGTGGTGGTGGTGGTTAGTGTTTAACGTCCCGTCGACATCGAGGTCATTAGAGACGTAGCGCAAGCTCGGGTTAGGGAAGGATTGGGAAGGAAATCGACCGTGCCCTTTCAAAGGAACCATCCCGGCATTTGCCTGAAACGATTTAGGGAAATCACGGAAAACCTAAATCAGGATGGCCGGAGACGGGATTGAACCGTCGTCCTCCCGAATGCGAGTCCAGTGTGCTAACCACTGCGCCACCTCGCTCGGTATGGTGTTTTGATCTTCTTGGTTTTCTTAGTGATCAAGAAACGCCAAGACCAAGCAGGAGTACAACTGAAGATGAAATTGGAGTGTCAATGTGGCAGGAAATGGAACACGAGGTAATGTAAAACAAAACAGGTTCGCCCTGCAACTCTCGCAGTAAATGTACGTGAGAAAATTGCTTTCGCTTTAGCAACCACTGTCTACACCATTTTGACCGCTTTCTCTGTTTCCTGCGGTTGGTCTGAATGTTTTTTGCAACACAAGTTGCGAACACAGTCCACAACAGAACTTCCTCCATTTCTATATTTCAGAATAACTGAATTAAATTTTTGACGTTTACGGGGAGCGTTGTCGCTTGTCACTGATATTTCTTTTCTACACCGACAGATGACGGGCGAGTAGTAGATTGGGGTGTGTGTCGTGTGAACACATCACGTTTGCAGCGATCTTTTGCATGTACAGACATCTGCGCCGATGTCTGCGCAGACAGATCGTTGCGTGTGGACCGGGCTTTAGCCAGTCGAGATAACAGACTGCATCTGTGGTGTTACTAATAATAAATATCTCCCAACAGAATTTCATACACTAAGTGAGTTGATGGAAATTGGCGCTCACTGCAGTTAACAAATATCAGAATTTTTTATATACTGCAGACGAAAGCCCATGAAATAAAAAAGAATGGATACCGATTTTATTTTTTGGTTTTAACTGGTGATTTTTCAACTCACATGTTCAGTATACATATTTCTATTTCTTTAATGATACGCCCTTTTCACAATGGTACCGGAAAAACTGAATTTCGTACTAGTTACTGATTTTATCTGTTATTTTTATGACTGGCATATCTGTGATTAACAACTTTGATGTCGGAACATGTGGCAGACCATGGGCGCTTGGGCGGCGTTTAGCATTTGGATAGATGTGGAGGAGGGTGAATGGGCGGGATTTGTGGTATGTCCGGGGCTGTTATGTTTTATTAAGTACCTTGTGCTTCACAAGATCGACGTATAGTCGAAGAATTGAACCACGGACGCCTATGTTATAGGCAGCTTTGAATGAGCCCACTCGCTGGGTCTACATCACTGGGATTTTCCACGGCTAGTTGAAAATTCCCAGAGTTGGACAGGATTTCCAATAGTTCTTCCATTTCGTGTCTGATCGTGCAAGGGTTTACTTCTTGTTTCTACCGAGATGAAGCGATCACGGAGGAGCGGAATTGTGGAATGATTTCGCTATTCTAGATCAAGAGTATGCGAAATGTGGTTTACGCCAAAAAGTCGTACAGAACCAGCACGACGAACTTGAAGAAACAAGTCGAAAGATCGCATATAATGGTGAACTTTGCGACAAATTCTTCAAGATCCGTCGACCCTGTGTTGCCTGAGCCAGGTATGTTGCAACAACTGATTGTTTTATGGGATCCTTAGGTATTTTTTGGTCGGCATCCTTTTTCAAAACAGCGCTGTTAATACCAAGAAAACAACATGCTAGGCTGTGTGATGTTTTAAGTAGATATTTAGAAAATTTACTGTTGGGGCTAGGATTGTACTTTAATTTTATTTTCTCCTTATGGTATCTGTCAACGAGTTAAAATTTCATAGAGTGGCTATAGGTTCGCCATGTTTTCTTTAGTCAAGGCATTCGTCTGCTGTGTCCCGCCCCCCTTGTAACTGCGTTTGACTTACTTGAAATAGCCCATACTAGCTTTATTTTTTCTAAAACAAGCAATAGACAGCAGTGATTTCAGTGTACACTGACAGCAAAAAGGTATGTTTTTGTCGAAATATGGCGAAACTTTTTGATGTAGATAACACTAAAAGACAACTCAAATAAGTCTGTCCATCCACTATAACGTTACTTGTTGCCCATAAATTAATGCAATTAGAGCAGGTACCACCAGAATATTACAGTGAAACTTCTAAACATGCTGTGGTTAACTATTAGAAACAGTAACAGGCGCAGAAATGCGATCTTTTTGTCGCTATTTTAAAGTAAACAGTCAAAGCCTCAAAAACCAGTACACTGTGAACGAGAATATTATTTGAAATATGTGTTACAAGTAGTTAACACAAGCATAGTAATTCAATAATAATAATAATCTACAAGAAAAGTAAAATAACTTATTTACATTTAATTTTTACAATGTTTTAACTGACATTCGTATTTTTTCAGTCTTAAATGACCTTTAAATAAAATAAGCTTCGTGTATAGTTGTCTCACAACTTTACCGCTCTGCTCAGATGATTTTGATTTGCGTAAGTGATTTATTCGACATACAAAATAATGTTTGAGCAGCAGTTTTATCAGTTTAACATAGTGGGTTTCTTTACCAAATTTAGTTTCTGTAAAAAGATGTTCATTGTTTATAAATATGGAGCCTCTCACCAATTGCAACACTTGTGTCTGGAACCTCAACAAAACGTTTTTCTGACATTTCAGGATTATGTCCTCATTATTTATGAGAACCTTCTCAGCAACATTACAAAGTTTAACATCATCATTAGCTGGATTGATTAAACTGGTTTTCACATCTTTCACTGCAATCGATCAAGTTCTTTTATCCTCAATACAAGCAAAAATAACTTCCAAGCAGTCAGCACAGTTAATTTTGTTTGTCACCTGTCTCACTATACTTCCAGCTATGTACTCAATGACATATTCAGAGTACATACTCAGTGAGGCATAATCTGACACATAATCATGGTCTACAGCTGCAGGGCTTATCTTAGCAAAAGGAAGTGATGGAACGGTAGCAGGAGGTAGCATACTAGTATTTGATTCTTGGCAATTGCCATTTTGAGAACCTTCTATCTGTGCAATTAAGCATTTCATGTATGCTGATCTAAACTGCACAGCATTTGGGTTATTTCTGTTTCCTCCTCTACTACGAATGCTGGAGAAAAATAATTCCAAGTTATCTTGACTTGTTCTACGGGTCAAAGTATAATTGAGCTCTGCATTTTCTTTCCGAACATACAATTCTGCAATTTGCCTTATGTTCATTAAATTCAGCATAAGTTCATAAAACGGCATTTTTCTGTTAGACAGAATAACAGAACTTCCATCAGAAAGCTTTAAAGACTTGAAATACTTAATGTATTCATTGATCCTTTTACAGATTGTGTCTCTGTTCCCTCTGAAAATTGGTGCCTTAGCGCCCTTGCCCATTGTGTGACAAGAATTTAATAAATCAAACGCACTGTCTAACATTTTGATATATTTAACTGTTGTCTCACACCCATAAAATTCTTTAATGCCTAAATCTTTGCAGAACAACATGGCATTTGCAACAGAATTGCTAAGGGTTTGTGCTGCCAAAGCCACTTTCATTTTTTGAGTATGGTACAGAATGTGCTGCCTCCTAAGTTTGTTTGCAGCATGCAAACCTTCCCTTTCATGCAAGTCCACTAACTTTTTAAAACATTCCCATTTAATTATGTTATCACTGCCAGAAATGGTACCATCTAACAAAAAATTCTTTTCTGCAAGTAAATTACGTGCCAGCTTTAGCATGTGAGCTGTGTCAAACATGCAAAATATCCTCATATCATTATTTGAAGGGTGGGGAAACCAACACTGTGCTCCCTGTTCATCACATCTGATCCCTAAATTTGCCATTAAAGATCTATTTGTGGCAGTACCATCACAAACCACAGCCCCCCCAGGGGATCCACAACTCTTTTGTGGATACGTGTGTAGCGAGCACGGGACCCCGAGCTAATGTGGCCTTCCTTCCTTTCCGGGCTGCATACCTTCCCTTTCCGTATCCTTCCCCATCCCCCATCTTGACACCCCCCCCCCCCCCTCACCTCTGTCTCTTTCCTTCCCTTTCTCCCCCTCTGGGGAGTATGGTTTGTGCCTACGTCCGGAGACGGACGCTTGTAAATGTACCGCACTCTTCGCCTTCCTTGCTTGTATGTCTTCATCTTTCTTCGTCCTTCTCTATTCCTTACCTCTTCTCTTTACCTCTTCTCTTTACCCTTTTCTCCGCTGCGGCGTTTGAGACCTCTCTTCTTTCCTTTCCCTGTCTCTTTCTTCCTCCCTGTGCGTGTCTGAAGGCCGACCCACGCACTTCCATGCGTAGCCGGTGACGGGGTAACGCGTAATTCCCCGCCCCGGGTAGACAGGTAGGACACGTACGTACCCCCTGGTAAAGGCCAGGCCCAGGGAGGGGTGATTACCCGAGCTGATACCTTCCGAAAGTGCCGATTGGTCCCTCCGTCCGTTTGTCGGGAGGTGTGACCTGAGGTGTGAACAATCACCTAAGGCGGGTGTGCCCTCGGTGAGGGCCCCCACAAGGGAGGAGCGCGCCATCGGAGACGCCGGTAATCATGGGGGATTCTTCCGCAATGGTTTCCTCACCTTCCACTATGTCTGCTCACAAACGTAAGTTCACTGAGTCTCAGCCACAGACGGTTCTTCCATCGTTGCCACAGTTCCTTGTTGTTTCTCGGTCTGACGAAGGTCACGACTTTTCCACGGTCAACCCTTTCATTATTCAGAAAGGTGTCGACGCAATTGCGGGTCCTGTAAAGTCTTGTTCCAGATTATGGAATGGCACCCTGTTGTTAGAAACACACAGTGCCCTCCAGGCTCAAAAATTGCTGCGTACTTCTCTGCTCCACACCTTCCCTGTCCGGGTGGAACCGCACCGTACCTTAAATTCCTCGCGTGGAGTCGTTTATACGCGCTCCCTCGATGGATTGTCTGACGAAGAAATTCAGCACTATCTGTCTGACCAAGGCGTCACGGCTGTTCATCGGGTTATGAAAAGGGTTGACTCGAACATCATTCCAACCCGCACTGTCTTCTTGACATTTGACAAAGTTCAACTCCCATCAAAAATCAAAGCAGGCTATGAGATAATTTCCGTTCGCCCTTATGTCCCAAACCCTACGCGTTGCTATCGATGTCAGCGGTTCAACCACACCAGCCAGTCCTGTTCCAATCCGGCCAAATGTGTTACGTGTGGCAGGGATGCCCATGAGGGTGCTTGTCCACCTCCATCCCCTCGCTGCATCAACTGTATGGGTGACCACGCTGCTTCCTCTCGAGATTGCCCTGTTTTTAAGGACGAAAAGCTGATCCAGGAAATAAGAGTGAAGGAAAAGGTGTCGACCTTTGCTGCTCGAAAGTTACTCGCCAGTCGACAGCCCACCGTGCCTCAGAAAGGAAAATACAGCGCTGTCCTTGCTTCTCCTCGGCCAACAAAGGAGGCGGCCACGCAGACTTGCGACCTCACATTTAGTACCACGGTCGTCAGATCGGCCAGCGCAAAGATCGCCCGTTCAACCTCACCTCTTTCGCCTGCCCACTCTATGGCTCACCCTTCGTCGGGTTCTGCTAAATCTCGAGCCCAAAAGTCAGACGCCAAGTCTTCAAAAAAAGAGCATTCTCGTGAAGAGTTTTTACGTACTGCAACTTCACAACCATCGGTTCCTCCTTCATCTAAACATACCTCCAAGAAGGCTACGAAGAAACACAGTTCCTCTCCTTCTCCGCCAAGGCGTGTCCCATCTACAGCACCACCTGGCGGAAATCGCCCTCGGCCATCTTCTGTGTCGCCGAGGCGCACTGTTGGTGGCCGGTCAACTGGCCGATCGTTGGTGGCAGGAGCTGCTCCTGACCAACCTATGGATCAGGATCTTCTGCCTTCGACTGAAGGCCATTCCATGCTGTCGGTCGCAAGCTCTGAGCAGTCGTTGAGTTGACAGCACCCTTGGTGACGTTCCTCCACTTTCTTTTCACCCTATGTCCATTATCCACTGGAATATCCGCGGCATTCGCGCCAATCGGGAGGAATTGTCGATCCTCTTACGATCCTACTCGCCGGTCATCTTCTGTCTTCAGGAAACAAAGCTGCGTCCCCGTGACCGCTTTGTTCTCCCTCATTTTCAGTCCGTCCGATATGACCTCCCCTCTGTTGAAGGCTCTCCAGCCCATGGAGGACTCATGATTCTGCTCCATGATACTCTCCATTATCACCCAATCCCCTTAAACACTTCCTTCCAAGCTGTCGCCGTCCGTCTTTCCCTTTCTGGATACACGTTCTCTCTTTGTACGGTATACATTCCATCGTCTACACCAATGACACGAGCTGATCTCCTTCATCTTCTTGATCAGCTTCCACCCCCCTATTTGCTGGTTGGGGACTTCAATGCCCACCACCCGCTTTGGGGATCTCCACATCCTTGTCCACGTGGCTCACTATTGCTAGACGTCTTCCACCAAGCGGATTTAGTCTGCCTCAACACTGGGGTCCCCACATTTTTGTCTGCCTCCACGGCACATTTATCCCATTTGGACCTTGCGGTCGGTACTGTTCCGCTAGCTCGGCGCTTCGAATGGTTCGCCCTTGATGATACACACTCGAGTGACCACTTTCCATGTGTTCTTCGACTGCAGCCTCAACTGCCATATATGCGCTCGCGATGCTGGAAGTTTGCCCAAGCCGATTGGACACTTTTTTCGTCTCTAGCGACATTCGATGACCGTCGCTTTCCCAGCGTCGACGATGAGGTCACACAGTTTACCGACGTTATTCTCACAGCTGCGGAACGTTCAATACCACGCACCTCCGAATTGCCCCGGCGCCCTCCAGTCCCTTGGTGGAACGAGGCATGCCGTGACGCAATACGTGAGCGGCGACGTGCTCTTCGCATTTTCCGTCACCATCCAACTTTGTCCAACTGTATCCGATATAAGCAGCTCCATGCGCGATGCCGTCGCGTCATCCGCGAAGCAGCTCCATGCGCGATGCCGTCGCGTCATCCGCGATAGCAAGAAGGCAAGCTGGAAATACTTTACTAGCTCATTTAACAACTTCACTCCCTCCTCGGAAGTTTGGAGTCGGCTTCGACGGTTCTCAGGCGCGCCTAGTTTCTCCCCGGTCTCTGGGCTCACTGTCGCGCATGATACCTTAGTGGACCCCGTCGCAATTTCTAACTCATTGGGTCAGCACTTTGCTGAGATTTCGAGCTCTTCAAATTACCCGCCGGCGTTTCTCCCGAAGAAACGTGCAGCGGAAGTGCGACATCTTGCTTTCTCCTCTCAAAATCGCGAAAGCTACAATACTGTTTTCTCCATGCGCGAACTCCAACATGCACTCTCTTCTTCTCGCTCCTCCGCCCCAGGACCGGATGGTATCCATGTCCAAATGTTGCTGCACTTATCAACCCATAGCCTGCGTTACCTCCTTCGCCTTTATAATCGAATTTGGACCGACAGTACCTTTCCCAGGCGATGGCGGGAAGCTATTGTCGTTCCCGTTCCGAAACCTGGAAAGGACAAACATCTCCCCTCTAGCTATCGCCCCATTTCTCTCACGAGTAGTGTCTGTAAGGTTTTGGAGCGTATGGTGAATTACCGTTTAGCTTGGTGGCTGGAGTCCCGCAGTCTTTTAACACCAGCCCAATGCGGATTCCGAAAGCATCGTTCTGCTGTTGACCATCTTGTTGCTCTCTCCACTTATATCATGAACAATTTTCTACGGAAACGCCAAACGGTAGCAATATTTTTTGATCTGGAGAGAGCGTACGATACCTGTTGGAGGACAGGCATCCTCCGCACACTGTTCTCTTGGGGCTTTAGAGGCCGGCTGCCCCTTTTTCTTCGCGAATTTATGGCAGAGCGCACATTTAGGGTGCGGGTGAACACTACTCTCTCCCGTACTTTCTCCCAAGAAAACGGGGTACCCCAGGGCTCCGTGCTGAGTGTTGTACTGTTTGCCATCGCCATTAATCCAATTATGGATTGTCTCCTTCCTGATGTCTCGGGCTCCCTCTTTGTGGACGATTTTGCGATCTACTACAGCTCTCAACGTACCAGCCTTCTTGAAAGACGTCTTCAAGGATGTCTCGATCGCCTGCACTCGTGGAGCATCGAAACCGGCTTCCGTTTCTCACCCAGTAAGACTGTTTGTGTTAATTTTTGGCGACGTAAGGAGTTTCTTCCGCCCTCCTTACATCTAGGTCCTGTCAACCTTCCGTTTTCCGACGTCGCTAAATTCTTGGGTCTTATGTTTGACAGAAAACTGTGCTGGTCCTCCCACGTTTCCTATCTTTCGGCTCGCTGTCTGCGTTCCCTTAACACCCTCCGTGTCCTGAATGGTACCTCTTGGGGAGCGGACCGGGTGGTCCTTCTCCGCCTCTATCGCGCCTTAGTGCGCTCGAAATTGGATTATGGAAGCATAGTCTACTCCTCTGCTCGGCCGTCTATTCTTCGGCGTCTCGACTCTATCCACCACCGTGGATTACGTTTAGTGTCTGGAGCTTTTTACACCAGCCCTGTGGAAAGCCTTTATGCTGAGACTGCTGAACCTCCGCTGTCCAATCGGCGGGCAGTCCTTCTGAGTCGTTATGCTAGCCATCTGTCTTCCATGCCTGCTAATCCAGCCCATAACCTTTTTTTCGACGCCTCCTTTGATGTCGGGTATGCAGGCCGCTCCTCCTCCCTACTACCCCCGGGAGTCCGCTTCCGTCAACTGCTCCATTCTCTTTCCTTCCGCTTTCCTAAAACCTTCTTGACAACTTGGGGTACAGCACCGCCTTGGCTCCGTCCCCGGATTGACTTGCTCAGAGACCTGTGTCAATTTCCCAAGGATGGTACCCCTACACTTGTTTACCGTCGGGCATTTGCTGCTCTATGTGCACAAATGACGGAAGCCACGTTTATTTACACCGATGGCTCGAAAACATCGTTAGGTGTAGGGAGTGCCTATATTGTTGGCGACACCCCAAATCACTTTCGGCTTCCCGACCAGTGTTCGGTTTATACTGCGGAGCTTTACGCTGTTCTCCAGGCTGTCCACTACATCCGCCGCCATCAGCGGATACAGTACGTAATCTGCTCAGATTCTCTCAGCTCTCTCCTAAGTCTCCAAGCTCTTTACCCTGTGCACCCTCTGGTCCACCGGATTCAGGACTGTCTGCGCTTGCTCCACCTGGGGGGCGTCTCAGTGGCGTTCCTCTGGCTCCCGGGACACGCTGGTATCTGTGGAAATGAGGCGGCCGATGTAGCGGCCAAGGCTGCAGTCTCTCTTCCTCGGCCAGCTCTTCAGTCTCTTCCGTTTAGCGATCTACGGAGCGGTTTATGTCGCCAAGTTACTCATTTATGGCATGCGCATTGGTCAACACTTCCCCACAATAAATTGCGGGAAGTGAAAGCCCTTCCTTGCGCTTGGACCTCTTCCTCCCGAACGCGTCGTCGGGAGGAGGTAATTTTAGCTCGACTCCGGATAGGGCACTGTCTTTTTAGTCATCGACATCTTTTAAGCGGTGATCCTCCCCCACTCTGTCCCCACTGCTCTCAGCTGTGGACGGTCAGACACCTTTTAATTGAATGCCCCTATTTTAATCCATTACGATCCCGTCTACAGCTATCGCCTGATCTATCGTCGATTTTAGCAGATGACACGCGCTCAGCTGACCGCGTTCTACAGTTTATTAGTGACAGTGAAATGACGTCAGTCATTTGAAGCTTTTTTTGGGGGGACAACCAACCCCTTTCTATAGTGCACTTTTAAGCATTCCTTCTGCCTTTAGTTTCTCAAATTTTCTGACTTTGTTTCCATTGCTGCTGATTTTAAATTTCGTTTTTTTCCTGTTTTCTACGTCACGGGCTGGGCGCTAATGACCATAGTAGTTTTGCGCCCTAAAACCACAAACAAACAAAAAAAAAAAAAAAAAAAAAAAAAAAAACAAACCACAGCTACTATAACAACACCATTGTCTTCAAGTTTTCGGAGATACTGTTGTACCAAATTTAGCTTTACAGTAAAAGATAGGGATTGAACTAAACAATAACCCACAGGAATTTTCCAATTTCTGTTTAGCGCTGTGACCATGAACACAAGAGCCTCTTTTGCTGCCTTGCTATCATCACTTTCTATGCCACCCTCCCCAAAATCAACATAACCTCTTATTTTTTCCCCATCCCAAACAAGGTCCTTCTTAATAGCCATCTCATCAAACAGCAATGTTGCAAAAATTTGGGTTGTGCTATTCTCAACTTCAGAGGCAATTTTAGTGAAACCCTCCTCAGTAAAACCTGGATGGCCACCCACTGACATTGCCCAACCGTGAAGCGTTCTTGGGTGGGGTAATTTCACAAATTTTCGTAAGTAGCTGTATGCCTTGGCAGAATAAAAGTGTAGGGTCAGGGCAAATTTACTTATTTGCTGAGAAAAATGGTATACTTCAGCACAGCACTGAAGTTCCAATAGCTCCTTCAACAAACCAACTACATGTTCACTGTTTAACATATCAGAAACTGAACTTCTCTTCTCAAACCAGCAACTAAAGTCTGTAACTGCACTATTCTTATTTTATGTCGTACACTAAGTTGCTTCATTTGCTTTATCCGCTTCTCTAGTCACACATTCTCTGCTTGTACTCTGTTATATTGTGTTTTCAACTTCTTAGGCCTTGGTAGACAGGAATTGTGGTCAGCAGAAACAGATGTGGGTCCGATAGGCACTGAAAGAATGCAGTTACATCATGAGTTTATAACAGAGTCACACCATAAGATTATAATAGAAAGTATGTAATTCAAAGTAATAAGAACACGGAGTAAAATTAAATTATTGACTTACTTTGTGTTAATGATGTCACTGTAGCAGCACTATCTTGCAAATTGTCGAAAGATCGCTTTTTGGGTTGTGGTCATAATACTTTATCTTGCTTTTGTAAATGTGGTAGTAGTGTAGTAGTAGACAAAAGGTGCCTCTGGACATTTGTGTGGTACATATATTTCTGAAACTTCCTGGCAGATTAAAACTGTGTGCCCGACCGAGACTCGAACTCGGGACCTTTGCCTTTCGCGGGCGAGTGCTCTAGAGTGGTAGAGCACTTGCCCACGAAAGGCAAAGGGCCCGAGTTCGAGTCTCGGTTGGGCACACAGTTTTAATCTGCCAGGAAGTTTCATATCATCGCATACTCCGCTGCAGAGTGAAAATCTCATTCTGGAAACATATATTTCTCTTCAAAATGAGCTGAACAGAGGTAACTGGCTGTAGTAGGAAACCAGTTTTCTCGCTTCATATTTATAACCCATCTTTTTGTAATTTCCTTATCTTTTAAAGGAAATCTGTAATCAACGATAAATAAATTTCTTTCCTGCATTTGTCTTAAGCATAATTACAGTTCCAATGCAGATGACTCTTTAATAAACATTAAAAAACGTGTGTTGTATTTCGGTACTAATATACTTATAATATGAAATATTTGTTGTTTTATCGCTGCGGTTGAGCGCTGAACGCACTGCAGGCATGTTGACTTTATATTTTGTAACAAAAAAGTCAACTAGACAAGTTAAATATTGCAGTAATATCACAACAGCTGACACACTTCCAACACAAACAACAGTAACGCTTTCCTAATGTTTTGACTAAGGAGAACATGGCGGCTGAGTTAGTGTTGGTTGCCGCTAAGAGTGCTGTAACTAGTATCTCAGCCACTCTATGAAATTTTAACTCGTTGGTATCTGCGTTTGTAGGAGTAATAATCCCCATCGAACTTTGAAATTTTCCGCCATCCATGGCACTTGAAATTTGCTCGATTGTGCTGCGATGTTGGCAATGCCACATGGTGGCCAATAAGAATTTGACATAAACACTCGCTGCAGCCGTTAGCTCGGTATTACACTGTCAAATTTCTTTGTCAAAGATATTTGATTGTGTAATAGGAACTTTGTCAAATGTCGTCCAATATTTGATTAAATCTAGGGCCTCGCTGTAGATTTCATCAAAGAAATCGCTTGTCTTCTGTTCACTGCAATGTCACGTATTACCACATGGAGCGCTAGCATTGCTGCAGCGTTCTGTCGTCTGTAGTGTTTTTAGAAACATTGCCGGTAAATACAATTGGTGTGTGCCGACAACTACAAAATTAATAGAGATGTATGAAGCTAATGAGGCGCTTTACAAAGTTAGGCACCGTGAATACAAAAATAGATTAAGAAGATTGGAGACCTGACCTAATCTAACATAACCCTCTCCTCTAGCCAGGAATCGGAGTGTTACAGTGAGCCTGTCTTCTGAAGATGTAGCAGTTCCTAAGTGAATATTGTGCTTTGTGATATGAGGATACATTTCACTGAGCACATACAGAAGTGTATGCTGATCCATTCTGAAGTAAGTCTTCCACTGTAAGCTCACGTAACAAGTTTTGTTGACTGCTTTTATTGTGTCGTCGTAAAACCCACGGCTTCACCCAGATTAGATTAGTTTTCCGTTCCATAGATCCGTGCTGAGGAGATCCTCATGGATGTGGAACATGTAATTTTTTTTAAAGCTGAAATAACAATACTAATAGTATGAATAAATACATCATTTGTTTCTATTAAAAATTTCGTCAATGGAGTAGAAGGAGTTGGCCACTAGTATGTCTTTCAGGCTCCTTTTAAACTGATCTTTATTTGTAACTAAATTTTTTTTGTTTGCTGGCAAATTATTGAAGATGAGTGTTCCTGAGTAGTGGACCCCTTTTTGAACTAAAGTGCTTTTAAGACCTTGTGCAGATCATTTTTGTTCCTGGTATTGTATATACGAACTGAGTTGTTTGTTGGAAAAAGAGATATATTATTTAAGACAAATTTCATTAAGGAGTAAATATACTGAGAGGCAGTAGTTAGTATACCCAGTTCTTTGAAGAGGTTTCTGCAGGACGTCCGTGAATTTACTCTACAAATAATACGTATTACACGCTTTTGGACTCTGAAAACTTTTGACTTGAAGATTTACCCCAAAATATTATACCATATGACATTATGGAATTGAAGGAGGCAAAGTATGCAAGCTTTTCCATTTTTATATTGCCTATGTCTGCTAACACTCGAATTGCAAATACAGATTTGTTAAGGCGTTTCTGCAGTTCTGTGGTGTGTTCCTCCCAACTGAATCAAGTTGTAATCCCATGAATTTAAGACTGTCAACCTCGTATGTATGGTTCCTTTTTTTCCGCCCACTTCTTTTCCGCATATGCACACAATGGAATTGCGGCAAGTGCAACTGCTACGGTTAATAACAAGTTGTTGTCAGCCATCTTTAACTTTGACGAAAAATTTGATGACAGTGTAATATCCCTTCTAACGCTACGTCAAAGATCTTTGTCAAATATATTTGACGGAATATTTGATCACATCTTTGATCAAATCTTTGACAAAGAAATTTGATAGTATAATACCGGCCTTACCAAGATTTGCGCACTGTTATTACAACACAGACTGAGGGAAACACTTATAATTTCTTCCAATACATTCATTTCCTATGGAAATTGCGCAATTGCTGCTAGAATACATATGACATTACCTTAATTACAGTGAAGATCTCGGCTTCTGATTTCATTTTGAAGTATAAAATTCGAATTAAAAATATATAGCGTTGTGTAACAGGCTGCAAAGCAACCCGCGAGCCCGCTCTATTTAAAATAGAACATGGATATTCACTTCACTGAAACTGCGTCAGACACTATTTACAAAACAGTTTTCACTTTCTAGTTCCACGTCTGTTGCTGTGTAGTGGAACTCAAGTCTGCGATTTGATTTTTATCGTACGAAATTAACATTGAGTGTAGTATGATGTAATTTAAAATCTGAATGGTGTATTGTATTGTATTTCACGTGACTCCTAATTACTGTTGTATAAGATCTCAATCTTGAAGTGGCGTGAGGAAAGGTTTACATTGCACGTATAATCAACAGAAGAGAATAGAATCTTTGCTTTCATGCAATTGGCTTCATCAGTGTGTTGAATACATAAAAGCAAAATATAATTACATAAGTAGTCATGCACAGGACAAGTAGATTCATATGTTAAAATAATGGTAATAATAGAATAATCATAGTTACAGTGGCACTACAGTGTTAACATAATAGCAGCAGCAGCAGTAGTAGTAGTAGTAGTAGTAGTAGTACATTACATTTATCTCATTTTATACAAAAGTATCTATATAATTATGGTTATCTTAAGTACCACGAAGAAAAATGTGTGAATGCTTAGACATTACTGTCACACACATATAGATGTACTTCATTATGTAGTTACCACCTGCTTACTGCTACTGCACATATCTCTCTCTCGCTGTGTGTGTGTGTGTGTGTGTGTGTGTGTGTGTGTGTGTGTCACTGTTTAGAAACTCAGCATTGGAGTAGTACAGCATACATTTGAACCACACTTCTATGGTATGCTTCAAACTATTTGTTCATATATCGCTTTCAGTCATAGAAATTATGATTATTAATGTTCATATGGGTTAATGTCAGTCTTGAGTATGAAGATCTAAGTTAGTATTATTTCGGGTGTTGTGGGCATGGATTTGGTATCTTAAATTAAAATTCTTAATATTTTCTTTAGCACATGTTAACCGGTTGCAGATAGACATACTAGCCATAGTTACCTTGAGTTCTTTAAAGTGTTTTTCGCAGCTTTGTCTCGGTGCTAGACGTAATATACGTCTAACTGCTTTCTTCTGCCACTTGAAGATGGTACTCGTACTCGCTGAGCTACCCCAAAATAATATTCTATACTGCAATTGTGCATGAAAGAAAGCAAAATATGCAAAAATTAATAAATGTTTACTAACAATGTGTCTCATGTTGTGCAGTAGGAAGAGAGTACTAGTAAGTTTACCACACAGATAATTTGTAGGCTTATCCCATGTGAGTTTTTATGTAAATGCAATTCCAGTAATTTCACACGCTTTGTGTCTTGCTTCAGTGCCTTTATGTGAAGTAAAATACTTCAGTTTTTATTTTATTTATAGATAAATGATTGGCCCTGACCAGTCACTGCCCAATTCAGTTAAAACTTTGTTGTATTTTAAGACATCTAGCTGATTTTCTCCACCAGTGATGAGTGTCATGTCATCAGCATACAGTACTTGGAAAGCAAACTGTACTCTGGATGAACATCCTGCCTGTGTTGGTGACACAATCTGTATGGTGATGTTAAACTTACTGCTTTATAGGTGAAGCCTCTCCTGCAGCGTAGCTGCGAGAAGGATGCACAACAGCAGCAGGACACTGGGGGAAGCAGTTCCCTCCACATCACAGCATCGGATAGCCATCAGGGAATATGTCCCCAAAAAGATGGGACTGATTCAAAGGAAGGTCGACAGCAAATTAATGGGTCTGTTTACAAAAGAGTATCAACCCTTCTCTGTTGTAAATGACCTGGTATTCCGTAGTTTTGTCCGTGCACTGAATCCCGCTTATGAAATCCCAAGTAGAAGGGCTGTAACGTAAGTAATGTTGCCAGCAGCATATGCCGAAGCAAATGAGAAAGTACATAAAAAGCTGCTAGGTATGAAGACAATCTGATTAACAACAGATTGTTGGACATCAGCTTACAATGCCTATGACTGGACACTTCATAACTGAACACTTCAAATTACAGTCTGTACTGCTGGAATGCAGTCCTTTCAGATAAACATAGTCTTGGTGGCAAAATTTTAATGGCAGTCAGACAATGCACCAAATGTGAAAAATGCAGTTTCCACCCTTCTCAAGTGAAAACATTTTGGTTGTTATGTCCGTATGCTTAATTTAGCTGTGCAAGATGCGCTTAATAACATTCAGGAAGTCCACCAGATAGTGAAGACAATTGTAGGTTTTTTAAAAGAATGATAAGTGCAACAGAGTGGCTCTTAACATGCCAACAGAACAGTGACAAAGTAAACATTAAGAAATTGATACAGGGCTTGCCCACAAGATGGAATCCACCCTGTTTATGTTGGAACATCTTGTTGAATTATCAGAGGCAGTAAAAATTACAGTTACCCTTTGTAACTGGCCCACAGAACTCCCATCACTGTCAAATGATGAGTGGGAAATCTGCTTCGAACTCTGTTCGATTTTGAAACCATTCGAACAGGTTTAGAGGCAGCTCAGTGGAGAAGACTATCCGAGTCACAGCTTAGTAAGTTAATAATTTACTTTACTTGGCTCATATAAGTTCAATGTCATTTTATTGCATACTTTTCTTATGTGTGTTGTAGTTTTTAGTATATTTGTCTCAATTTTCAGGTTCTGACATGTGACCTTCTGGCAGTGTGTGATGGAGTTGCCAAAATGCAGTTACAAGAAATTTCAATGAAAGTTGTTAATGCACTGAAAGAGGGACTTACAACAGGTTTCAGAATCTTCAGCAGAGCAAATCCATTGCCCTTGCCACTCTGCTGGATCCACGGTTCACATTGCTGGCATTTCAGAACCAACAGCAGCAGATGACACGAAGAAACAGTTAGTTTATATTGTTGCCCAGAAACTAGAAGAATGTAGACCAGAAGGTATTCAACCTTCACAACAACCTGCTGAGCCAAATAATCTGACAACCGAGTCCTTCTCTGTGTGGGGCATATTTGGTGAGTTAGTGAAACATGCACGGCCACGGGGGACAGTACAGCCGTGCTATTGTAGAGGTCCAAAGATATGTTGACAGCCAAGCCATCAGTAGAAATGAGGATCCCCTGGCATGGTGGAGACAAAATCAGTACATTTACCCAGCCACCGCAAAAGTAGTGCAAGAGATTCAATGTCGTTGCAACTTCTGCACCTTGTGAGAGGGTGTTTCCTAATAACAGGATATTTAATAAATGATAGAACCCATTTCAAGCCATCACATATGCAGAAACTAATATTTCTGAATGTGAATGGTACTTGTGATTAGACACTGTTGCTGGTAAGTGACACAGCATCAGAACACAGTACAGTCTTAAACTGTTCATAAGCAGCATTGTTGCTTTTGGTTACATAGAGGTAACTAGGAACTTTCAACACAACCAAACAAGACTGCACAACTGTATGATTCCTAGCAAAATGTAAAATATGTGAGTATTTGTGTCAAATATGTAGAGGAAACTATTTACTCTTCTTGTGCACATGTTGCCATGTAGAAACTTGTGAACTTATTTGTATTTTGATTACATGCAGGTAACGGGTCACTTTCAACACAAAAAGACCTCGTAACTGTATAATTCCTAACAAAATGTAAAATATGTGAGTATTCTGATGTTTCGTAATTCATGTTAAGAATAATTTTTGCAGGAATAAGTTATTTAGGACGTATGGGATATAACTAGGAACATGAGTGAAATGAAATGTTTGGCTTTTGTTTCACTTTGTAACTGTCCAAAGTTAAGTGTTTAATGTATTGCACTAAGATATGATTGTTCAATATCGTGTTGACGGATCAGCATATAGTATTGCAGAGCATAATCCTTAAACTATAAACGCTCACACAGAAATCATTTGGCATACACGTTGGGCTTGCTAAAATTTAATTTTTTTGATCTTTTGTTGCAGATATTTTTCGTTTACTGCAAGTATTTCACTGTTGGCATAAATGTTGGTTACATCTCCAGCACCAAAAGATGGATAATACAGACCACTTATATCACTTGCAAGACTGTGTTTCTTTGTTATATTAGTTTCGGTCTGTTGGAAAACACATATTTAGTTTTGTAAATATATGCACAGTAATGAACAATTTTGAGGCAGAGACCACTCATTCTACACACTTATTTCATACATGCATGACATACATGAAGACATGCACATCCAGCACCAGTTGTGGTTGGTTTAAACACAGCTGTGACTCTAAATATATTAAAACAGTAATAAGCAACATTGTCTTTTTCCCCTGAAAATATCATTTGGAGACAAGTAACCTAAAAAATGTTTCATTCTGCTTTCAATATGACAATTGTGGTTAATACTACACATGCCTACAGGACTTTGCAATGTTAACACAACTGAACTCTGACATATGTATAAGTGTAATGAAACGAAAACAATATTATTGAGCCATACCAAAGCCTCACTTTTGTTCCGATGCAGTTCAAGACTGGAGAAAAATTTTACTCTTGTTGTTCTGCATGCCATCTGCACACACAAGTTCTTTTTGCCGACACTACAACCACCTACGCAAGTAAGATTTTCCTGTGTTATCTTCAAGTACTGCACTTAACCTATTCCTGAGTTAACTGGAAGATAAATACTTCCCACTTCCATATCAACAGCCTTAAAATGCATAGTCTAGATCTTAGGTTATGTTACAGTTCAGTGTCACCATACCAAGATTGGGGTGAAGGGGGGGGGGGGGGGGGGGAGGGGGTTTGACAGCATGTCACTCTCCAACACGTAAGTCTTTACCAATAATTAAAATGGCAGAAAATTTACAGGTATAGGACGGCTTAACATGGGAAAAATGAGATTTTCATTATTCACTCACTGTATTTAACATTTATTTATAATTCCTTTAAAATCACATAACAACTTCCATTAAACACAGTTCATTCACTCATTCTGCACACTTGTTACACAATTATGGCACTTTTACACTGCAAGTCCTCTAAGAGTTGTCTTGAATCTTCATGATTCTCTCTCACGAGCCTTGATGTGGATAAATACGTACAGCAACCAGTAATCAGGGTCGGAACTCCATCTGCAAAATCACGGTGATTATTAAACATTTTTGCTGTCACTGATTACAAGCAATGTAATTGACAGAGTAGTATTGCTAATATTTTGTGTAATGAAAGCCACTCAATGGGGGATGTTTCACATTTGCAAGAACGATCTCACTAAAGCAGTTAAGTTCATCAAAACACTTACAAACTAACCTCTTGTCTGACGAAGACAGTATAAAGACGCAGTGGCAGTTTCTCCAGACCCGTAGACAATGATATTGTCACGTAGAAGAAGGTTAATTAGATAAATGACAAACACTAACTTCACTTAACTAAGGTTTATTCAGCACTTGCACTTACAAGAGCACAGAGTGAATTGCCTCCGGCCGGAACACATACGGTATGTATACAGTTATAGAACATTCCAGTACAATGATTCTTGCCAATTGTGGATACTTCTAGAATGTACTCGAACTGCATGTAGAAATTAAAATTTTAGAGTTCAGGTGAGTTTTGAACTCACGACCCTTCATGTAACAGTCTAGTATCATAACCACTTCACCACAGTGACTGTGATAATCAGCTTCTGCGACAGCATCTCAGTGTTATGTCCTCCTAGTCTGGGAACGAGTCATCGGTCCTACATACTGACTCCCGATGACTTATGTTCGCCCTGGTGGTGATCTTCTTAGAACTTTCTTTACCGCTATGCTCTTCATCACCGTTCCGCTTGTTGCATGTCGCTGGAGCTTCGAATTTATCCTGGGTTGCAGGATCCTTATAGGGCTTTATTTGAAGGACGTGGACCATATCTCAGATCTTTCATCGTCTTGTCAGGGTCGAAATCTTCAACTTCATAAGTAACATCAGACAACTGTCTTAAAACTGTATAAGGTCCAAAGTAGTGCCTGAGGAGCTTCTCAGAGAGACCGACCTTCCGAATAGGAGTGAAGATCCAGACGGGCTGGTAGACAACAGGGTGGTGGCTTTCGTCATACCTTCGACAATTGTTTTCTTGAGCTTGCAGCGTGCGGAGTCGAGCTAACTGCCGAGCTTCCTCAGCTCTGGTTGACACTTGGCCAGTGTAGTCGTCATCGTCCACGTCATCAGGATGTAACGGAAACACAGTGTCCATCATCGTAGTCGCATCATGCCCATGCACCAGGAAGAATGGCGTAAATCCTGTGGTGTCTTGTTTGACAGTGTTGTAGGCAAACGTCATGAAAGGTAGCATCTCATGCCAGTTGCTCTGCTCAACATTGATGAACATTGATAGCGTCTCGGCCAATGTCTTATTAAGTCGTTCAGTAAGCCCGTTAGTTTGTGGATGGTAGGCAGTCGTCATGTGATGAGTAATGCTGCACCGACAGTTTATCTGTCACAAGATTTGGTTGAAAAACTTTCCCTCGATCCGTAATTAACAACCTTGGGGCACCGTGTTTTAATACAATGTCTTCTGCAATGAATTTGGCTACCTCGAATGCTTCGGCTGTTTTCACGGCTTTTGTAATGGCACCTATTGCCATTAGCAGACGTTGGAAATCGTCCAAGGAGGTCAATCCCAACATGCAACATGCTGGAAAGGTGTTTGGCTGGTGGAATTGATATGAGTCAGCCAGGTGGTTTCTGAGGAACTGCCTTTCTCCTCTGGCACTCTTGACAGTGCAACACACAGTGATGGACACTCCTAAATAAACCTGACCAGAAAAATGTCTTGCCGATCTTATCATATGCCTTAATAAAGCCTAAATGTCTGGCCTCAGGTGTGTCATGGAATTTCTGTAGAACCTCTAAGGGCATGTGTTTAGGAATCACTGGTAGCCACTTGTTTCCAAACTGCAAAGTAATCCATGAACTACCTAAAATTGTCCTTTCACATTCTCTGACCGATTTAAGGCAAACATAATAAGAGATATCTTAACGTCCTTCTGCTCAGCAGTAAGATCCTGGAGTCACTATCTTCATCGAAATCTTGATGGTCTTGCACAGGGTTTTTTGAGAGGCAGGCGGCATCTTGGTGTTTTCTTCCACATTTGTACACTACGGTAATGTCATACTCTTGAAGATGTAGTGCCAACCTGGCATGTCGTCCTGTTGGATCCTTAAGACCTGTCAGCCAACAAAGTGAATCATGGTCTGTAACAATTGTGAATGGCCTTCCATAGAGATACTGTGGAAATTTGCACATGGCCCGGATCACAGCAAGACACTACTCATTCTGTAGTTGAGTAGTTTCTTTCGGCTTTTGTAAATTTCCCAGAAGCATGGGTTGTAACCTTCTCTTTCCATCCAAAATTTGCACCAGAATAGCACCGATCCCATACCCACTGGCATCTGTGTGTAGGTCTGTAGGTGCTCTCTCATCATACAGACCAAGTACAGGGCCAGTTATCAGAGCTTTTCGTAGCACATCAAAAGAATCTTGTTGAGCACCACCCCACATCAATTTAGCATCGGCTTTTAACAACTCGTGGAGTGGCCTGGGTATGATACAGAAGTCTTTAACACGGCAGTAATAAGAACATAATCTGACAAGGGAACCTCCCCATCGCACCCCCCCTCAGATTTAGTTATAAATTGACACAGTGGATAGGCCTTGAAAAACTGAACACAGATCGAGAAAACAGGAAGAAGTTGTGTGGAACTATGAAAAAATAAGCAAAATATACAAACTGAGTAGTCCATGCACAAGATATGAAACATTAAAGACAATGTGGGCTGAGGAGCGCCGTGGTCCTGTGGTTAGAGTGAGCAATTGGGGAACAAGAGGTCCTTGGTTCGAGTCTTCCCTCGACTGAAAATTTTACTTCCTTTATTTTCGCAAAGCTACGATCTATCCGTTCATTAATTGACGTCTCTGTTCACTGTAATAAGTTTAGTGTCTGTGTTTTGTGACCGCACCACAAAACCGCGCGATTAGTAGACGAAAGGACGTGCCTCTCCAATAGGAACCGAAAACATTTGATCGCAAGGTCATAGGTCAACCAATCCTCCACAGGAAAACTCGTCTGATATATTCTATACGACACTGGTAATGGCATGTGCGTCACATGACAGGAATATGTTGTCGACCCACCTAACTTGCACACCTGGCGAATGGGTAAAAAGATTCTTCTACCTTGCCCGATTTAGGTTTTCTTGTGGATGTGATAATCACTCCCAAAAAAGTGATGAAAACATAAGAGTTTGTCACATAAACTGCAACAAATAAATGCAACAGTTTCACAGTCGCGCAGTTTTCCCTGTGCTCTGTCAAAACGTATGTTTTTTACGTTTTCAAATGTTTCCGTGTGTAGACCGTAAAATCCTGCATATGTCCAAGCAAATCTGAACATGTCCTGGAATTTTGGAGAGCGAAGTTGATTGTGTGTGAGTGCCTAAACTTTGATAATTGTCTGAAAATAACAAATTAAACTTTTCACTCAAGAGAAGACTTGAACCAACGACCTCTCGTTCCGCAGCTGCTCACGCTAACCATGGCGCTTGTAAGCTCACACCGTCCTTGATGTTGCCTACCTTTCGCATGGACTACTCAGTTTGTATATTTTGCTTCTTTTTTTCATAGTTCCACACAACTTCTTCCTGTTTTCTCGATCTGTGTTCAGTTTTTCAAGGCCTATCCCTGTGCCAAGTTATAACTAAATCTGAGGGGGGTGCGATGGGGAGGTTCCCTTGTGAGGAAGCTTCTCGCATCTCAAATATTTTTAGGAATAGGAAATTCCGTTATAGACCACACCTTGTCTGGGTCTGGTGAGACACCTTCGTTTGACTCAAGGTGTCAAAGTATTTTGATTTCTTTTGCTCCAAAGAGACATTTTCTTGGATTTAGTTTGTCAACCTTGTTGGAGACACTTAAGAACAGCCCTCAGTCTTTTTTTGTGTTCATCAAATGTATCTGAGAACACTATAATCACTGCAGGTGCATTCAAAACTTGCTGGTGCATTACACAAACCAAACAGCAGTAACTTAAACTCATACAGGCCCCCAGGAGTGATGAATGCAGTTTTTTCATGATCAGCCTCATCTACTTCGATTTGCCAGTATCATGAGTACATGTCCATGGTTGACAAAAACTTAGCCCCCTCAGACAATCTAGTGTATCGTCAATTCGTGGAAGAGGGCACACGTCCTTTTTACTTACCTTATTAAACTTCCTGTAATCAACACAAAAGCGCCAACTGCCATCCTTCTTCGTGACGAGAATCACTGGTGACGACCATGGGCTCTGCGAAGGCTGAATGATGTCATTCATCATTTTCTCTACCTCGCCGCGAATTATTTGAAGTTCCATTGCTGACACACAGTATGTTCTCTGGCTTGTTGGTTGATGGTCTCCAGTGCCTCACTGTCGATTTGTGTAATTTGCTCTTCACTTGTGGATTGAAGTATTCAGAGAACTTTTGAAGAATGGCAAGTAGCTTCTTCCATTGTTCCTTTGTGAGATCTTGTGATAGTCGAGCTAGAAGATCTTGTCTCATAGTGGTAGCGCCAATTTCTCCCAGAGACTCTGCATGGGATGATGCTCAGCTGTTCTGCAATTAATGGCTCAGCATTTTCTATGCACATGCATCTTGGAAGGATCTGTGGTTCTCAGTGACAGTTAACTATCCACAATTCACCGAATCCATTCTTAAATGAGACAACAGAGGCTGGGATGACCAAGTTATTCTTCAGTGGTATTCTTATCTTACATTCCGCTACAAGATCCATGGATCGATGCATAGCATGACACATGACGGTTACCTTTCTAGTGCTGACTGCAGGAATGATCAGTTCATCCAGCACACATAGCTTCCATACACTCAGATATGCATTTCTGTCCACAGTATTTCATCTCGTCTAGCAAAATCTTCGAGCGACCACAATCTATAATTCCCCCCAGGGGGTCCACAACTCTTTTGTGGACACGTGCGTAGCGAGCACGGGACCCCGAGCTAATGTGGCCCTCCTTCCTTTTCCGGGCTGCATACCTTCCCTTCCCTTTCCGCATCCCTCCCCGTCCCCCATCTTCGCCCCCCCCCCCCCCCCCCTCACCTCTGTCTCTTTCCTTCCTTTCTCCCCCTCTGGGAGTATGGTTTGTGCCTACGTCCGGAGACGGACGCTCGAAAGTGTTCCAAATTCCTTGCTCTTACACTTGCCAGTCCTCGTCCTTCCTCTGTCCTTCCTCTGTCCTTCTCTTTTCCTTCCCTCTTCTCCTTGCCCTTTTCTCCGCTACGGCGTTTGAGACCCCCTCTTCTTTCCTTTCCCTTTCTCTTCTTTCCTCCCTGTGCGTGTCTGAAGGCCGACCCACGCACTTCCATGCGTAGCCGGTGACGGGGTAACGCGTAATTCCCCGCCCCGGGTAGACAGGTAGGACACGTACGTACCCCCTGGTAAAGGCCAGGCCCAGGGAGGGGTGATTACCCGAGCTGATACCTTCCGAAAGTGCCGATTGGTCCCTCCGTCCGTTTGTCGGGAGGTGTGACCTGAGGTGTGAACAATCACCTAAGGCGGGTGTGCCCTCGGTGAGGGCCCCCACAAGGGAGGAGCGCGCCATCGGAGACGCCGGTAATCATGGGGGATTCTTCCGCAATGGTTTCCTCACCTTCCACTATGTCTGCTCACAAACGTAAGTTCACTGAGTCTCAGCCACAGACGGTTCTTCCATCGTTGCCACAGTTCCTTGTTGTTTCTCGGTCTGACGAAGGTCACGACTTTTCCACGGTCAACCCTTTCATTATTCAGAAAGGTGTCGACGAAATTGCGGGTCCTGTAAAGTCTTGTTCCAGATTACGGAATGGCACCCTGTTGTTAGAAACACACAGTGCCCTCCAGGCTCAAAAATTGCTGCGTACTTCTCTGCTCCACACCTTCCCTGTCCGGGTGGAACCGCACCGTACCTTAAATTCCTCGCGTGGAGTCGTTTATACGCGCTCCCTCGATGGATTGTCTGACGAAGAAATTCAGCACTATCTGTCTGACCAAGGCGTCACGGCTGTTCATCGGGTTATGAAAAGGGTTGACTCGAACATCATTCCAACCCGCACTGTCTTCTTGACATTTGACAAAGTTCAACTCCCATCAAAAATCAAAGCAGGCTATGAGATAATTTCTGTTCGCCCTTATGTCCCAAACCCTACGCGTTGCTATCGATGTCAGCGGTTCAATCACACCAGCCAGTCCTGTTCCAATCCGGCCAAATGTGTTAAGTGTGGCAGGGATGCCCATGAGGGTGCTTGTCCACCTCCATCCCCTCGCTGCATCAACTGTATGGGTGACCACGCTGCTTCCTCTCGAGATTGCCCTGTTTTTAAGGACGAAAAGCTGATCCAGGAAATAAGAGTGAAGGAAAAGGTGTCGACCTTTGCTGCTCGAAAGTTACTTGCCAGTCGACAGCCCACCGTGCCTCAGAAAGGAAAATACAGCGCTGTCCTTGCTTCTCCTCGGCCAACAAAGGAGGCGGCCACGCAGACTTGCGATCTCACATTTAGTACCACGGTCGTCAGATCGGCCAGCGCAAAGATCGCCCGTTCAACCTCACCTCTTTCGCCTGCCCACTCTATGGCTCACCCTTCGTCGGGTTCTGCTAAATCTCGAGCCCAAAAGTCAGACGCCAAGTCTTCCAAAAAAGAGCATTCTCGTGAAGAGTTTTTACGTACTGCAACTTCACAACCATCGGTTCCTCCTTCATCTAAACATACCTCCAAGAAGGCTACGAAGAAACACAGTTCCTCTCCTTCTCCGCCAAGGCGTGTCCCATCTACAGCACCACCTGGCGGAAATCGCCCTCGGCCATCTTCTGTGTCGCCGAGGCGCACTGTTGGTGGCCGGTCAACTGGCCGATCGTTGGTGGCAGGAGCTGCTCCTGACCAACCTATGGATCAGGATCTTCTGCCTTCGACTGAATGCCATTCCATCCTGTCGGTCGCAAGCTCTGAGCAGTCGTTGAGTTGACAGCACCCTTGGTGACGTTCCTCCATTTCTGTTCACCCTATGTCCATTATCCACTGGAATATCCGCGGCATTCGCGCCAATCGGGAGGAATTGTCGATCCTCTTACGATCCTACTCGCCGGTCATCTTCTGTCTTCAGGAAACAAAGCTGCGTCCCCATGACCGCTTTGTTCTCCCTCATTTTCAGTCCGTCCGATATGACCTCCCCTCTGTTGAAGGCACTCCAGCCCATGGAGGACTCATGATTCTGCTCCATGATACTCTCCATTATCACCCAATCCCCTTAAACACTTCCTTCCAAGCTGTCGCCGTCCGTCTTTCACTTTCTGGATACACGTTCTCTCTTTGTACGGTATACATTCCATCGTCTACACCAATGGCACGAGCTGATCTCCTTCATCTTCTTGATCAGCTTCCACCCCCCTATTTGCTGGTTGGGGACTTCAATGCCCACCACCCGCTTTGGGGATCTCCACATCCTTGTCCACGTGGCTCACTATTGCTAGACGTCTTCCACCAAGCGGATCTAGTCTGCCTCAACACTGGGGTCCCCACATTTTTGTCTGCCTCCACGGCAAATTTATCCCATTTGGACCTTGCGGTCGGTACTGTTCCGCTAGCTCGGCGCTTCGAATGGTTCGCCCTTGATGATACACACTCGAGTGACCACTTTCCATGTGTTCTTCGACTGCAGCCTCAACTGCCATATATGCGCTCGCGACGCTGGAAGTTTGCCCAAGCCGATTGGACACTTTTTTCGTCTCTAGCGACATTCGATGACCGTCGCTTTCCCAGCGTCGACGATGAGGTCACACATTTTACCGACGTTATTCTCACAGCTGCGGAACGTTCAATACCACGCACCTCCGAATTGCCCCGGCGCCCTCCAGTCCCTTGGTGGAACGAGGCATGCCGTGCCGCAATACGTGAGCGGCGACGTGCTCTTCGCATTTTCCGTCACCATCCAACCTTGTCCAACTGTATCCGATATAAGCAGCTCCGTGCGCGATGCCGTCGCGTCATCCGCGATAGCAAGAAGGCAAGCTGGAAATTCTTTACTAGCTCATTTAACAACTTCACTCCCTCCTCGGAAGTTTGGAGTCGGCTTCGACGGTTCTCCGGAGCGCCTAGTTTCTCCCCGGTCTCTGGGCTCACTGTCGCGCATGATACCTTAGTGGACCCCGTCGCAATTTCTAACTCATTGGGTCAGCACTTTGCTGAGATTTCGAGCTCTTCAAATTACCCGCCGGCGTTTCTCCCGAAGAAACGTGCAGCGGAAGTGCGACATCTTGCTTTCTCCTCTCAAAATCGCGAAAGCTACAATACTGTTTTCTCCATGCGCGAACTCCAACATGCACTCTCTTCTTCTCGCTCCTCCGCCCCAGGACCGGATGGTATCCATGTCCAAATGTTGCTGCATTTATCAACCCATAGCCTGCGTTACCTCCTTCGCCTTTATAATCGAATTTGGACCGACAGTACCTTTCCCAGGCGATGGCGGGAAGCTATTGTCGTTCCCGTTCCGAAACCTGGAAAGGACAAACATCTCCCCTCTAGCTATCGCCCCATTTCTCTCACGAGTAGTGTCTGTAAGGTTTTGGAGCGTATGGTGAATTACCGTTTAGCTTGGTGGCTGGAGTCCCGCAGTCTTTTAACACCTGCCCAATGCGGATTCCGAAAGCATCGTTCTGCTGTTGACCATCTTGTTGCTCTCTCCACTTATATCATGAACAATTTTCTCCGGAAACGCCAAACGGTAGCAATATTTTTTGATCTGGAGAGAGCGTACGATACCTGTTGGAGGACAGGCATCCTCCGTACACTGTTCTCTTGGGGCTTTAGAGGCCGGCTGCCCCTTTTTCTTCGCGAATTTATGGCAGAGCGCACATTTAGGGTGCGGGCGAACACTACTCTCTCCCGTACTTTCTCCCAAGAAAACGGGGTACCCCAGGGCTCCGTGCTGAGTGTTGTACTGTTTGCCATCGCCATTAATCCAATTATGGATTGTCTCCTTCCTGATGTCTCGGGCTCCCTCTTTGTGGACGATTTTGCGATCTACTACAGCTCTCAACGGACCAGCCTTCTTGAAAGACGTCTTCAAGGATGTCTCGATCGCCTCCACTCGTGGAGCATCGAAACCGGCTTCCGTTTCTCACCCAGTAAGACCGTTTGTGTTAATTTTTGGCGACGTAAGGAGTTTCTTCCGCCCTCCTTACATCTAGGCCCTGTCAACCTTCCGTTTTCCGACGTCGCTAAATTCTTGGGTCTTATGTTTGACAGAAAACTGTGCTGGTCCTCCCACGTTTCCTATCTTTCGGCTCGCTGTCAGCGTTCCCTTAACACCCTCCGTGTCCTGAATGGTACCTCTTGGGGAGCGGACCGAGTGGTCCTTCTCCGCCTCTATCGCGCCTTAGTGCGCTCGAAATTGGATTATGGAAGCATAGTCTACTCCTCTGCTCGGCCGTCTATTCTTCGGCTACTCGACTCTATCCACCACCGTGGATTACGTTTAGTGTCTGGAGCTTTTTACACCAGCCCTGTGGAAAGCCTTTATGCTGAGACTGCTGAACCTCCGCTGTCCAATCGGCGGGCAGTCCTTCTGAGTCGTTATGCTAGCCATCTGTCTTCCATGCCTGCTAATCCAGCCCATAACCTTTTTTTCGACGCCTCCTTTGATGTTGGGTATGCAGGCCGCTCCTCCTCCCTACTACCCCCGGGAGTCCGCTTCCGTCAACTGCTCCATTCTCTTTCCTTCCGCTTTCCTAAAACCTTCTTGACAACTTGGGGTACAGCACCGCCTTGGCACCGTCCCCGGATCGACTTGCTCAGAGTCCTATGTCAATTTCCCAAGGATGGTACCCCTACACTTGTTTACCGTCGGGCATTTGCTGCTCTATGTGCACAAATGACGGAAGCCACATTTATTTACACCGATGGCTCGAAAACATCGTTAGGTGTAGGGAGTGCCTATATTGTTGGCGACACCCCAAATCACTTTCGGCTTCCCGACCAGTGTTCGGTTTATACTGCGGAGCTTTACGCTGTTCTCCAGGCTGTCCACTACATCCGCCGCCATCAGCGGATACAGTACGTAATCTGCTCCGATTCTCTCAGCTCTCTCCTAAGTCTCGAAGCTCTTTACCCTGTGCACCCTCTGGTCCACCGGATTCAGGACTGTCTGCGCTTGCTCCACCTGGGGGGCGTCTCAGTGGCGTTCCTCTGGCTCCCGGGACACGCTGGTATCTGTGGAAATGAGGCGGCCGATATAGCGGCCAAGGCTGCAGTCTCTCTTCCTCGGCCAGCTATTCAGTCTCTTCCGTTTACCGATCTACGGAGCGTTTTATGCCGCCAAGCTGCTCATTTATGGCATGCGCATTGGTCAACACTTCCCCACAATAAATTGCGGGAAGTGAAAGCCCTTCCTTGCGCTTGGACCTCTTCCTCCCGAACGCGTCGTCGGGAGGAGGTAATTTTAGCTCGACTCCGGATAGGGCACTGTCTTTTTAGTCATCGACATCTTTTAAGCGGTGATCCTCCCCCACTCTGTCCCCACTGCTCTCAGCTGTGGACGGTCAGACACCTTTTAATTGAATGCCCCTATTTTAATCCGTTACGCTCCCGTCTACAGCTATCGCCTGATCTATCGTCGATTTTAGCAGATGACACGCGCTCAGCTGACCGCGTTCTACAGTTTATTAGTGACAGTGAAATGACGTCAGTCATTTGAAGCTTTTTTTTGGGGGACAACCAACCCCTTTCTATAGTGGATTTTTCAGCATTCCTTCTGCCTTTAGTTACTCAAATTTTATGATTTTGTTCCCATTGCTGCTGATTTTAAATTTCGTTTTTTTCCTGTTTTCTATGTCACGGGCTGGGCGCTAATGACCATAGAAGTTTTGCGCCCTAAAACCACAACCAAAAAAAAAAAAAAAAAAAAAACAATCTATAATTGCCTGAGAAGCTTTCAAAAAGTCCCATCCGAGAATGACGTCATGACTACTCTTGTAAGACGATGAATTCTAAGGGCTGTATATGGCCACTTACACCCACACAAATGACACATCTTCCTGTAGGTTTTACATATTTCTCACTAGCCACCTTCAGCAGAGATGTATTGTTGTTGACGAATACTGTTTTCCGCAACTGGTGACGGTACTTCTCCAAAATGACTGAATATGATTAGCGTCCACAAGATCTTGGGCTGTTCGGCGATCCATGAGGATATCAACGTAGTTTCCTATCATTTTTGTAGTGATCAATGGCAGAGGATTTTTCTCTTCGGCTGCCTCACCTCCAAGGGAGGTCGCACCTTTAAGTTTTCCAGGTTGCGGCAGCTAGGTGATCGGCTGGAGATTCTAAACAGTGGTGGACACTTTGATCGGCGTGTTGGGCAGCGTCCTGTCCAGCAGCTAGCTTGTGGCAATGGCGACCTATGTCGTCCTGCACCCACATCTTGTTCATCTTCATGTCGCTGGAGCTTCGAATTTATCCTGGGTTGCAGGATCCTTATAGGGCTTTATTTGAAGGACGTGGACCATATCTCAGATCTTTCATCATCTTGTCAGGCAGCTGGCGTTGGCTAAGATCGGTCTGCTGTCTTCTGGCGCAGGCCTCATTAAATATCCGCCGCCTTTCTCGACAATAGCGCACCACATGTCCCAGTCGTCCACAGTGGAAACATACTGGTTGCTTATCCTGGGTCCTCCTTGGTGCCCAAACAGGTTCCTCATGTGGCAATGTAGGAATGTAACTTCTTCCTGGTCTCAACTTTTTAATCATTTTAAAGGGAAATGAAGGACAAGAGATTGAGTTCAATGTCTGTTCCACTTTCACTATTATGACCTCATGAAGCGTCTCGGTTTTTTGCTTGCCATGCAATCCAAGTGCCTCCTGAGCTTTGTCTCTCACTATCTGACGAATAACACTTGTGAAATCAGTTTCTTCCTGCATCACAGACATCGATACCATGTTTGGAAGCCACTGAAACTTCTTGCATGTAATTCTTTTTTTATACATTGTCTCAATATACTGGCACCATTTTATGAAGTCGTCTGCTGTCGAAACCTCCTTCAGGAGTAGGGCTTGAACATGCCCTCAGCAACACCCTTCATGAGATGTGCAACCTTATCTTCCTGCTTCATTCTAGGCTCCACTATTTAACACAGGTCCAAGACGTCTTGAATTTAGGATACTGTAGTTTCTCCTGGACGCTGTGCCCTGCACTTTATCTTCAGTCTTGCACTTCTGTCATTGTGTGTCGCCAAAATACTTGCACAGTTATGCCTGGAATACTACTCATTTTGTGAACTTCTCCTTGGTGTTCTCATAACATTGCTTTGCAGTGCCCTCCAAGTAGAAAAGTACGTCAACTAAACACACAGTGTCATCCCATTTGTTAAATTTGGCTATACGTTCATATACCTTCAGCTACTTGTTTGGATTTTGACCAACATCACCAGTGCAGCTGGGAGGATGTCTCAAGTTGTGGCACACAGTTGCTGTCATCATAACATTCCTGTACAATGATTCTTGACATTTGTGGATACTTCTAGAATGTACTCAAACCTCATATAAAAATTAAAATTTTACAGTTCAGGTGAGTTTTGAACTCATTACCCACGATGCAACAGTCTAGTTTCATAACCACTACACCACGGTGACTGTGCTACTCAGCTTTTTCTGCAACAGTATTTTGATAGTGCTGTACTGAGTGACTGAAACATAGCATTAATTACACTATTAATATTTTCATAATTGTGCCTTTAATACAAAGGTAAAGCCAATGGAATAAACTCTTGAAACTTGCCCCAAAGATAGTGAGAAAGGCAGTATATCCATGTTCTATTGAGAGACAGAATGTTACCCTTACTCTCAGTGTTTTTTATTCTAAAAATGTGGCAGCATTAGAAATTTTGAAAAGTCAGGGGATTGAGATTTCTGATCGCACTATTAAAATTAATCATTAAATGGTGGACAGTTTCTAATGTACAGCATCCCATAAAAGGCAAATACACATCAGATGATAATTCTAGCCCAATCACTGGACCCACTGATTCCAAACTTCTGTTTCTTGAAAATTTGAAAACATATCTTGACATCTGGCATGCATTGCCTACTCATGGAAAACTAACCAATGGAAAATATACTGCTTTCTCTCACATACTTGCAACAACAGTATGCAGATATATTTTTAATACTTACAACTGGTCCTACATTCTTACAGCAAAATTACACACTGATGCTTTAGAAGCAAGATTTGGAGCTTAGAGAAGGCTAAGTGGCTGCACATATAATGTTTCAGTCGAGCAAATGTTGGAATCTGAGAGGAAACTCAAAGTAATAAGTCTGCTAAAGTTCATATCTACTAAATATGGTGAATTTACATTAAATGATTTTGCAGCGAAAGTAAATTACACCATAAAACACCAAATGTATGAAAATTTAGATAAATTAGAACCTGCTCTAGAGGAACTAGCAAACATTCCCATGATGGATGAAGATTTGAAAGTCTTGGCTTGTATTGCTAGCTACACCAGCAAAACAGTGCTTGAAAAGGTGGAAAATGTTCAGGTTGTGAAGAAATGTTACAGACAGAGGATGTAATTTTGTTGCAGTGTGAAACCAAAGAACTCCTTTCCTATTTCAACCAACTGAATCGTGGGGGATTGAAGTGTCCTTCATCTATAATGATTTCCTTGTGTTGTAATATATATAAACTTTTTCCAAGTTCTGATTAGCAGTACATATGAATCAGAATTTCTCAAACTTGAAAATCAAAGAGATGCAGTACTTGTCTTAGGAACTGAATTGTGTGAAAATGCCATTAGTAACCACAGTGATGTGTGCAAATGTGGCATTCCTTTAAAGACAATAATCAAGAAAATTATTAAAGTGATTTCAAATATTTTTATTGGTAACTACACAAAACTCTTGAATGAAAAGAGTGTTTCCAAAGAAATTGCTCGAACACTAGTAAAACAAAAAAGACTAACTCATGAAGACATTGCAGCAAAAATAACAACACACAAAGTGGTCAAGCTGAGCAGCAAATATATCCAACAGATACTCATAATCAAACCATTTCTAGCATATTACATATGACAGTGACTAGAATTAACTGCATATTGTTTAATACAATTTTGAGCTTTAGTTACATACTTCACTTATTATTGCTATGTAGCTTCTATTTTGCAAATTAGTATTAGTGTCCAAATATGCCATTTACATGTTTTGTGTAGTAGTTGTTTGGATTTGATTTGGAGCTACATCTCCAAATTTTGCTTCGTCATAGTACTTATTACATAATTTGTGACTTTAGTAACAACTTTTTATTCAGGTTTGAATACAGAAAAACGCATAACAATACATTTCTTACGCAATTTAGAATCTACTTTCCATTTATGAAGTTTATAAATAATTCGTATTTAAGGTACCGCTGAAATACTTGGCCTAAGACTGCACCATCTTGGTTTCTGTGTTGTGGTCTGATGTATTGTAGGTGGTCTTGGTTTGATGCACTCGCGAAAGTGAAAACGAATAGTAGTTGTTTATTTTGGTATGTACAATAGAGCAAGAAATAAAGAATAAAAAGGCTTGTGGCAAAGACCAGATATTCGCTGACTTATTTAAGAATGGAGGACCATAACTGGAATTAGAAATACAGGCGTTTATAGAAAGAATTTGGAAGACAGAAACCATTCCTGCAGATTGGAAAACTGCAATTGTGTGCCCCATATTTAAGAAGAATGATCCACTTGTTTGTAATAACTACAGAGGAATTGCCTTACTGGATGTCACCTACAAAATCTTATCGAGCTGCCTATTAAACAGGCAGAACTGATTGGAGACTACCAATGAGGTTTCCGCAGAAACAAATCCACATTGGATCACTTATTCACCCTAAGACAAGTAACTGAGAAGGAGTGGGAATTCAATGTAGATGTCCACATATTATTCTTAGATTTTACAAAGGCCTATGATAGCATACACCAACAGACACTCCTAAATATAATTAAGGAATTTAAAATACCATCAAATTAATCAGGTTAGTTAAAATGAGTGCAGACGAAACTTTGTCGTATAAAGACACTGGTAGGAGAAACTGAAGATTTTTAAGGTGTACACTGGACTGAGACAAGGGGATGCCATTTCAACTATTTTATTTAATCATGTCCTACAAAAGATCGATAGAGAATTTTCTAAAACCAGTCCACAAGGGATACAAGGATGTGAACATTACAAGGCTTGCCTATGGAGATGATGTAGCAGTAATAAGTATTTCCGAAACAGAATTAACCAGAATGATGCAAAACTATTACAAAATTCCTGCGAAAACAGGATTACATGTTAATGAAGAAAAGACAGATTACCTGCCCATAAGTAAGAAAACCAGAAAAGATGCAACTTTGACTTAGATGGATTCAATTTCAAGACTATTGACAACTTCAAGTACTTAGGAAGTCTTTTTAGTAATAACAACATAACAGATATAGAAATAGATGCCTGTTTAGCAACAGCAAAACAAGACACTTTTTAGTTTCAACAACATTCTAAGAAGATCACTTAGCAGTAACTTCAAAATCCGCTTATACCAATTGACCATTATACCTGTGATGTTATATGGATGCGAAACACTAATATTTACAAAGAAAAACTTAATATTCGAAAGAAAAGTACTAAGGAAAATGTTTGGACCTGTATATGACGAAAATAACATGGAATGTAGAATAAGAAGAAATGAAGAATCAATAGTGCGGTACAAACACCATAAGGTCGTCTAAATGCTCAAGAGGAGAAGGGTGAATTGGGAAGGCCATATAGCAAGAATGACAGAACAGACACGTAGAAAATGGCTTTCAGCAGAACAATAGATGGAGTGAGAGGTAGGGGAAGACGCAGAATCAGATGGCGGGATAACATTCGGGAGGACACAACTGGGATGAACAGCAGCAAAAGCAACTGGACAAACAGTGCATTGGACAGACAGAAGTGGAAGAGGCTCATACAAGCAGGCGTATGGTCGATAAGACCCTTGTCACATGTAAAGTAAAGTAACAATGGTTTTTACAAATGGGAGCATAGCGTGGCACAGTGAAACAAATTGCAGCAACAAGAAGATACCACTTGTCTTTTTTTTAGGTTTCCTAAGGACCCTGAGAGGTATTTACTATTTTGTTACTAATCTGCGTCATCAGGATTCGCTTGTAAATTACATTTATATTGATAAATGTTTTCTTTTAGGAGTAGGAAATGGCTAATGGATAGCAGATGAGAATATCTTATGAAAAAACACCCTGTTTACCTTTATAATAATATTTTGTCCATTATACATCGAACAAAACTAGTTCATGAATGCAGACAATAATAAACTTGTGTGGAATACAGTTAACCACAGTGTTTTACATCCTAAATACACCACCGCAACTGACGACGATGAAACTGCCACAAAGGCTGAGTCGAACTGACTGCTTTTGTGCTGTAGGCGTGCTTCACAGGTTTAGACGGATTGTCAAAATCCGCCTAAAGCTGTAAAACACACTAACAGCACAAAAGCAGTCAGTTTGACTCACCATATATCAGTGCCAGATTCACCGGAATCCTCAACACAGACCTGCTTTGACGATGAACAGGTAAAATTAAGCGCACTTACTAGTGTTTAGAGAAAGCGTGTGGAGTATCAGAATGTGCAGATAGCTACACTTCATGCAAAACTGTTATGGGACAAGGAAAGTGCCGATCATTTTAAGAACAGACAGCAACAGAAACTGTATCAGAAGGATCAACTGAAGGACGAACAAATTTTGAAGACTATAGGATCCCAATATTTAAAAAAATATGCCCTTGGCTTGTTGTTAAACCAGATTATCATGCCATCTACAAGATGGAAGCACAGGTTTTGTCAGAATGTTTTATGTTTCCATCGGTGTACATTACAGAGGTATGTGGAAGGCATACAAATAAAATGTGGGATAAGTGACAATATGTTCCACCTTTTAAAGCAGAAGGTACAGCATTTCTCCGATACTGTTAAACTAGTGCATATGTCATTGGATGAAAAATCTCTAATGGAAAATTTAACATATGACAGCACTTCTGTCAGTGTTACTGGCGTAGAAAACTTCGGGTGTACACGCACAGTACATTTCTCCCTTTATATGGCAGTTACTTGTCCCACTTACAGTAATATAGAGATGAAGGTCGTACTTGTGGCAACAGGCGAGAATGACTAAAATACAGTTGGCCTATGGGACGTCGACCCCTTTTGCCTGTAGATGTTCATGTCTGTGCTGCTTATGTGTGAATCTGTGTGTTTATATTCCGTTGATATCAACGTGGTAAGCTGCAGTTCTATCCAACGTCACAAGTGTTTCTTCACGAACGTATTGTAACTTGCACTTGGATTTATGAGTTTTATCCCTAGTTGTGCTTATTTTAGAATCATTTTTAGGAACATCTATGTCTTCTGATATTACACAACCTCTTCGAAGCAAAAAAAATAATTCAAATATTTCGTAAACCACGTATGGGAGGGATGAAAACAAACATTGTGCTTACGATACTTCTGAAGTTCTTCCTCGCCGCTTGGAGCGCTTGTGTCGCCCCAGCTGTCAAATGGTAACAACTGTTACAGCGGTGTGTGTCGTGGCTGCTGTGTTACACTGTGGTACTATCTACAAGATGGATCTTGCTGTAGTTCATTCACGCAATAAAAATTAGTAATACTATAATTATATATATATTTCGTTAGTTCGATATTTAATTCGTGATTAAATGTCTTGCTTGTTTCATGTAAGTTTTGCCGTCTTGTTTTCAAGCTGATTAAAATATGAAAACATCTCTTATTCTACTGTGTGTAGAGACTGAATTGCTCATTTGCGACCAACTTTCTAAAGCATTACGGCCTCTCATAATCAAATAAAAATTATACTAGGTTAAGTCAAGCAACACTTTTGGAGGACAACATTTTGGTCTTTGTTGCCATCCAATACTGTATGACGACTGATACTGCTTATTTGTTCAAAAACAATGTGAGCATGTACAGTGAAAGGAATTAATGCTATTTTTTTCCAATTTTTCACGACATTGCCAAATTTTAAGCAGAAATTTGGTTCATTGTTGTGGTTAGTTCTTAGTTTCTTGCGTAATCTCTGCAATTGCGCCAAGCGAGTCCAGCATCAGGTGATTATCTAACGAGCTCGATACCATATCGAACACAGCCGCCGAATTCGTATACATCAATTTAGCTTCATAACTCTGTTTTCAGGGACAGATCAATCGATCCACACCCTCCAAAATTAAAATTGATAAGTCTGCTTCGCGTATGGAGCACAGCGCCGCATTGTCCCTGCACATCCAATTCTCTTCATAACTCACTCATTTCGGGCTCAGATCAATTGATCCACACCCTCCAAAAATTGAGTGTTCTTGAAGTCCGCCGCGCATCTAATAATAAATGCAATGTTGCATTAAATAAGGAACACGTTACTAAGAAAGTTGTAGGGTATGAAGTATTGTCTTCACAAATAATAGCGAGAGATGAATGCTTATAGCGATTTTATTAACAAGCTAGGAATAAATAATTGTTAAAATTAAGGAGATGGTTCTAACTTCCAAAATTTTCTTGCTAAACTGCTTAAAGCGAAGTAAAATAAATGGATTTTGTGTGGTGCACTGTTGCATCTTGTGGCCGACAGATATCAGCTCGAGACCCAAGGCTTGACAAAACTTAATTGACACTTTGACAGCGAAACACGAGAAGTTAAGTAGTTCACAGTATTTAGCCATCTACTTGAAGGCGTTGTCAGTAATAGCTCTGCAGACGGAATTTTTGGCGGGTAAAAAGAACTGTTTTTTTTTCGTCAAGATACTAGGTGCTCCACTGAAATGTAGTAGTAACTCAGGAATAGGTTTCTGACAATTCTGATTTCTAAGACACGAAAAACGGAAACAGAATGGAGGCAAAATTGTTGGAGAGAGAGAATAAGGAACGTACTATACATTCACATTCTGAGAGGCAATTAGGTTGATCGGTTAAAATTATTGCAGCTGAAATATCGTATTTTCCTATAAAATATAAATGAGTTATTTAATACTGTGTCAGATGTATTAAAGCTGGAAGTGCAGTGTTGTTGTGATGAGTTATATAAACTGCAGATTTAATTTCACAGCTGTGCTGTACGCTACTGTAATGAACTGTATTTTCAACTACTGAATTATTTAACAATGAAACTTGGGAAATACGGAAACGTCCGATCCCGCCCGTCTGCTTTGACCCATGACGTCACAAATATGGTGGAAACGACCATAAACCACGATTCCAATATGGCGCATATAAAGTCGATACGTACACATTATGAGGACGAAAATACATCGAAAAACAAACACACACACTTTCCACAAAAAGCCTAATGACACTAACGGGACAAGCGCGGGAAATGGGATGTTTTTGGGTGGGGGCAAACTAAATATAATCAAATTTAGACACCCACCCCCATACAAAACCACACAAAACGACACGAAAAAAACCGACATCACAAAACTCCCCAAATACCATTAAACACAATATCATCTGGAATCTGACACTTCCCTTGACCTATATAGCTCAACAGCAGCTCCCAATCCCATAAATTAGGATCAAACATTTCCCTTGGCCTATAGAGCTCAAAAACATCTCCTGATACCAATATCAACATACACAGCCACACATTGGGAACGAACACTTCCCTTGACTTGCGCACTGTTAATTTTATCCGTCATATCCATTCCTGAACAAAAACAACAACCAATTAATTTTACTAAAATTACCACACGATGTACAGCGAACAACACTAAATTAACCTTCTCACAAAATCGTTAACTCACTGAAACGAATTCAACTACAAACACAGCCGACACTCGAACAATTCTGGATAATGAGCAAAAGCAAACAGCCCTTTACACCACAGAAACGAAAACCCTGAACATACCACCAGAGAGCACAACAAACCACAACACGATGACATCTACAAACACGCCACACTCACAACCCAAACTCCGCGTCGTCATGACGTCACACACGACAACACCCTTACGTCACGGGTCAAAGCCGACGCGTGGGATCGGACGCTTCTGTCGACCCGAAACTTGCTACATGCAAAAGTAGAGACGCAGCAAAACTGGATATACTATTACAAATTTGCCTCTGAAAAACAAGATGCTTAAATAGAAGGGAAGATTGTATACGAATGTCTCTCCTGAAATTAATACAATTTTGAAATTAAATCAGTGTCTACTAAATTCACTCTTTATTATTAACTGTAAATACCATTATGGGGCAAAAGCATTGGGGTGTAAGTATAAGAATTTAAATAACCCTTTTTAACTTTTTAAATTGGACAATAATTAGATCTTGGCCTCAGTGCTTAAAAAGATTATACTGTAGGATATATTGAATAAAAGTATGCTATGAGTCTTGTTTGTGGGTCACACACACACATTAAACAAATGTTATATGTTCCAACATAAATAAGCTTCATTCTAGATAACTGAGTCCTGTTTTCCTGCCATTTGGCAACCATTGTCTAAGCACCATTTACTATCTGAGGCTAATAAGGTTAGTCTCGCGGCATCAGGTGCAGTGTTTCCATTTTGGGTCACACTTTAGGCAGTGCTTCTATCTCATCTGATACACATGTAAGTAGTCTCTCTTGAAGCAAGGCTACAGTTCAAGAATGTTACTACTGTGTCCTGCCGTAATAACCTCGAAAATAGTGTTTGGCTTACAACTAATTACTGGCTCCAGACTATTGCTTAACTTTGCGCCTATAGGTTCAGTTCCAGATGATGTGGCTCATTGAGGTTCTGTTATGTGTGGAACAGCCTCTATCCACTGCAAACATTTTCTTTAGAATTGTTACGCTAGTAATGGATAAGTAGGAGGAGACTGTACGGGGTCAAGTGAAAGTTGCAAATACGTCCATCCATTTTCACTGTGATGTGGTGTGTGAGGTCATGATGGGGCTTGGTGTTTTTGAGTCAGTCCATGTTTGCAGAAGGTGCATTGTAGTATTCCTGTTGTGCTGGATATTTGATAGTGAGTAATTTGACGAGTGTTGAATGTTTCACATTGTTATGGGAAACAGTTTTTTGTGTGTGTGTGTGTGTGTGTGTGTGTGTGTACTGAAGTACTGAAATTGATGGTGATAAAAGTTTTCATGAATTTTTGGGTTTTCCTTGTTAGTGTTTGGTAACTGTTTTGGATTGTGATTGGTAGGAATTATGGGTAATGATTTACCATTGTTGGTTAGAATAAGTTTGTGATATTAGTGATGTGAGCATGATTTGGTTTGTTGTACTGTTGACTTCGCCTTAGCCAGATTAAGTGAAGGTGTGGATAATGGATTTGAGTGTTGGTTTTTGGTACTGCAGGACTTCCGTATAGGTCAAGTAAAATTTCTGGTATCAGGTTTTGGAGCTGTGTGCAAGTTCGTGATATTTATGTCTTTGTTTGAGCTATGTGGGTGAAGTGGAATTTGGGAACACTGGGTTTTAGAGTTGTATGTTGGTTCCTGGTACCGAATGCTCTGTTGAAGCGATGTAGCTCAAGTGAAAATTGCAGTATTGTGTTTTTCAGTCGTGTATGGTGTAAGGGGACATCCTCCTCTAGCATTACTTTTCCTCAACGGTAGTAGTTGGTACCAGTAACATTTTTCGAATTTTGGACAGGTCGATATTATGTCATCTGTTTTCTGAAAAATTTCATATAATTTTATACACAATGCTATATTTCAAGCTAAAATTTATGAAAAGAAATTACTTTATTTTCATTGTTACAATCGATATCAACTAACTCTGAGTGTACAGGTAAAATGTTTTTTCTTTTCTTCTTTTTTTAGAAACATTTGAAATTACGAATTATTTGGCACACTTAAAATTTCTATTATTAATTATGTAATCTAGCACTGTTTGTTACTGGATTCATTTATGAAATAATAATTGAACCTAATAGAAATTCATTTGTCAAGAAAAATTTTAAACCGTTTGTAATATTGTTTTTACTGCAGAGTGAGGGAGTTGTAAGCATGCCTCTGATGTGATCAGACGATTTTTGCATTTTGGGAGAAAAATGTAATTTTGGCTTTGTTACTGTGAAAATTCAAAGGACAGTGTGATATAGTAAAATGCGACAATAAATTAACATAAAAACAAAAATTCTGCAACGACATTCTTCAAAATTATGTAAATCAATTGAACCATGAGAACCTAAAATGCGAGAATTTCAGTTACAAGAATCACACATAGACATGAAGAACTGGAGCCAACTATGCAAGAAAAAAATAAGTAAAAAGTTTATAGTGATCTTACTCCTCTTGAATCTTCAGAAAAGGCTTTACTATAGTGGACAGTAGCAACAACAAGGAAGGAGGGTAGATTAGAATGGGATAATGGGTTACTGATATTGTGTCTTCATTTGTGATATATAGGACATGTGAAATAATACAATACCAATAGTTTTCGTCTTTGCAATTTTTTGGTATTATGTTAAATTTTGAGTGCTTGATTTTTGGATGAATATTTGTTTTGTAATGATGTCATTATTCTTACTGCCTGAAACTACCTTCTTCATGTGGTGGTCCTGTTAGTTTCATTCTGTCGCTGGAGTTAAATACTTTACATGTTTTTAATGTTTTTTCAGAGGTGTAATGAGGGATGCCATGGGTACCATATTGTGTGTTCTTGAAGCAGTTGTGTACACCACCTTGATGACATAACTGGTCAAAGCATGTGGATGGAATCACAACTTTTGGTTGTGCTAATCTACCTATATAACAGTTTGAGCTGTAGATTCCTTTATATAGACCGATTTTGTTCTTCTATTATAGTCTGTGGCACTTGATTAGATTAAAATAATGCCATGTTCCAAGAATCATGGAGTTATTCCTATCGAAATGGCGTAGGTTACATGTCTTTTATGCAACAAGGTTGTAGTTAAAACGAGCTGGAGGCATAATTACAGAAACCAGTACCTGTACGTTAGAAGTATTGGCCCTGGCTGTTGAGACACTTGTCCCACTGTGACACAAGGCAGTGAATGGCTGTCTCATAACATTCCCAGGGCTGCGATGTTAACCAGTTCCACAGGGTTTCGCCGTCCACATGAGTGCAGGAAAGGTTATTCTGACGTTCTTCTTTGACCAAGATGGCCGCCCTTCTGATTCAGTTCTTGCGATGTGGGACAGCAGTGAATCGCCAGCGTTACTCACAAACCGTAACCACCCTTCAAGTGATCAAATAAAAACAACAAGGCAATCTCACCCGTGGGGTCATTCTGCCCCAAGACAATGCAAAGCCTCAAATGGCCAACACAGTAACGGTACTCCCGCAGAAATGCAAATGGGAAGTTCTTGGCCACTTCTCCATACAGTCCGAACCTCTCTTCCTGTGATTACGCCATTTTTGGACCCTTAATGAGGCTCTGAGGGGCAAACGATTTACCTCGGATGACTATGCCCAGCTGGATGTGTGGAACTGGTTAACATCACAGCCCTAGAAATTTTATGAGACAGCCATTCACCGCCTTGTCACATAGTGGGAAAACTGTCTCAACAGCCAGGGTCAATACTTCTAACATACAGGTGCTGGTTTCTGTCATTACATCTCTGGCTCCTCCTATGTTTTTGAACACGCCTAATAATTTCAGTTCAGATTTGGAATTGTGTAAATGTGTCCAGAAATTAGTGCAACCACTCACCTGTTGTTTTATTCTTAAATTTTTATTCAACATGACTGGTTTTGAATTGACAAGCGATTGATCATCAGATGGTACATATTTATTACATATTTGCAGCATTGTGAAGGTCAAATGGGTATGGCAAGTTGTAAAAACTAAACACATACACGGTGAATCTGGTGAAAAGTATGTTCAGTTGACATCTGGCCAGAGATGCATAACGTCAACAGTGCTGCAAACATGCGATAAATATGTACCATCTGATGACAGCAATTTGAAACCGTTCGCTGTAGATAAAATTTGAAAAATAAAGCAAAAGGCGACTGACTGCAGTAATTTCTGGAAACCTTTATTAATCACAGTCAGTCTTCCACATCTATAAGGGACAGACCTTAAAAGTTTTAAAATTGTGTTGGTAGCTGTCAGATTATGTTAGTAGGCAAATAATGGAAATCTTTTGTGGCTACTGTTGAATGCATTCTTGAGCCGTTGGGAGATTTAGCGATATATGGTCATTATGTTTGTTTCTACATTTCGATTAAAATAACTTTGTGGCTGACCAACTATGGTGAAACAAGGTTGTTGGTTGGTCACAACATTCCATGTACTTAGAGCGGGCAACAGTTGGATGTGCAATGCAAATCGTTCAAAACATACAGATTATTCTTATTGTTGTCATAGTCAGTGGCAGTGGCAAGTATGTCAGTGGGGGTGGTGCTTAAGCCAACAGTTGTCTCTCCCCTTCCTGTGCATCCTACTGTGCCTGGGAAAGCTATGTAGTGCCTAAAAATCAGTCTTCATAGGTAGCACATAGGTGCCGAGGAAGGACTACATTTGGCTGGCTTCTAGCCACTGCCACGATCACAAAAGTTACTTTGCTCAAAGTGTGATGTGGCTGTGAAACTGGTGAACTGTGGTTAGCACTATAAATACAAGACAGAAATCTTTCTTTTGTATAAACTTCACATCATTATGTAGGATTTACAACACTGTTATGTACTATGGTGTGAAGGTATTAAAGGAGCTCCTCTCTAATGTACGGTAAGTGATTGGTTATCTCAGCCAATTCAAAAATAATTTTAAACATACTTCAAACGCCACTCCTTACGCAAGTTATCATAGCACAAGGATATGAATCCACCTATAGGTGAATGGCAAGAACTGTGTTCTAAACTATACATATTTAGGTTAAGATTATCTTTGAAAAATACCTGCACAATCAAGTAAATGTTAAGTTCCTGATAAGACAACATACAGATACCTGATACAACTGAAGTATCTGCAACATTCTTTATAATTCACTAGAACACATTTACCTGGCATTAACACATCTAGTATTAAGCAGTATTGTAATTGCTAATATAGAGTATGGCTTAATCTATGTACACTTGTCTTTCGTTAATGTGTACCTTTATTTGTTCCATAGCCCAGTAGGTTCACCTACTTCATGGAATGTACGGAATATGATTAGTGAATGGAATAAATCACCACTCTTTTGAAATTGTGGTGGTTTGTGTACCTCAAGCCTCATTGGTACACGTGTACACAGTGTGGAGGTGCAGTTTGAATGCTTACTGCCTTGAAGAGGCGCCTGCAAACACCAGGATCACGGTCTTGAGCTGCCTACCTACTATGTGAATGGAACACCTCATTAGATTAGTTGGTTACATACTTCACCATTGGACAACTTAATATTTCCTCAAATGCATGAGTTTTTAGTCACAGGTATTTCATTTGAAATTAATTTACACCTTACTGGAGATATAGTGGTGTATGCTACTTACAGAATTCATGTTATTAATGAGTACCTATTTAAATCTTTTGTAATTTGACATGTAATGACATTACTCTATCATTTTGTTCTTTACATTACTGGCAGGTTATATAAAAAAAATGTTAAATAATTCATTCAATATAGATTTGGTCTATTTTCAGAACCGCAACACAAATTCAGAACCACAACAGGATTCCACAACCAAACGTTCTTTATATTCTGGGACAGTCACTAAGGATAGGCCATGACCAATACCCAAGATCACTGTTTGTTATTTTACCATCTGTGCCAAATTAATGTGTCTGGTAACATATTAATGTTAAGGCTCTATCAATAATAGTATTGTAGATACACTTCAACGAAATCAAATAGTTTACATGCCACTGTGAAAATTCAGTGTCATAATTTTTTTATTAAAGTAGATAGCACTTGTATCTTGTGTGCAATGGACGTGATTTTTCAGTATGACATGTCAAAAGACCTGCAGTAAAATAAATTTGTTTATTGCAAAAGGAGTTGTGTCTTACAAATGGGGCAATATAACTCTGTTGTTCACAATTGCTGTTCCCTGCCCTAACCCAAAGAAAGTAATTACAGACTCAGTACATAACATTACACATGGGGGAGGGGGGTGGAGGGGAAAGAGTTTAACGGCCCATCCACTAATGGTTATAAATCCAAGGATAATACTTTTTGACCAAGGTGCTTACATTTCTTCAAAGGTAAAACTGTGAAAAGCATGAAATTAAAGTATTTTATGACTGACTCCTCATGGAATGTTGAACATTTGGTCACATACAGTTGTTCAAAATTCACTCCCTTACTGTGAATTCTTAAAAATCTGTTGTATTAGGTGTAGATGTAACAACTGTTTGCAACATATGAAAATTTCTGCCATACTGCCGCTTGTACCTTGATTATTGCAAGGAAATATTCTATGAAGTATTGGATTTGCAGTCAGGTATTACTGAACCAGTCTTTTGACTGCATAATTTGATGCAATACCGAACATGAATTGGACAAAGAAATACTTAATATAGACATGTCATAGACACGTTCAATGTTTAGAATAAAGTGTGAGCCAAATGTAACACATTTGAGCAATGATACACCGCTTCTTATTTGTCATGTGTTCAGTTCTTTTTCCTTGATTTTTTTCCACGCAGCATATCTCCTCTGCGTGTAATTTTAGACTGATCAGTATCTGAGAATATGTAATAGGCTGTGACAATGAAAACATATTTGCAATAGTTTCCTCTAGATATGTTCAGTTTGGATTGATCTTTTGTATGTGACATAATGTTGAAGAAAAAATTAAAAGAAGCAGAAGTAGCGATTGTTGTAAGCATAGCTCGGGTTGTAAAAGAAAAGGTTTCAGTATTTTGACCTACCAGGGAGCGTTTTCTTTCAAATTTACTGACCTGAAACATTGTTTTAATGCTTTTTCTTATCAGAGGTATTGGTATGGTTTGCTGTCACAAATAGTGCTAGTTATAATAACAAAAGCAGTTGTTTGCTTGGAATAGTAGTACCAGTAACTGTACCTGGATTGTTTTGTCATCTCTCGGCAGTGAAGAAAACAAAGGAATATTGGTGTCTGACAATATTACAAAAAGGAAAGTTGGAACTCATATTATAATGGAGATGATGAGTTACAAATAGGCACAACAAAAGACTGTCAAACAAAGCTTTTCGCCAAACTGACGCTCACTGGAATTAAGGCCAGACTGCGATCATCATGCGCTTCTGCCCCCCCCCCCCCCCCCTCCCCCTTGATAGCCAGAGACTGTGTGTGTGTGTGTGTGTGTGTGTGTGTGTGTGTGTGTGTGTGTGTGTGTGTGTGTGTGTGGATATTCCATTCCTGTAACATCATGGTCAACAGTCTTAATCGGAGAGTACTGCCGCACACTGCATCTTCTTACATTGATGACACACTCGTAGCGCGGGAGACATTCATCCGCGCCCTCCAGAAATTGATTGTTGGTTATGAAAATTAGATTAGAGTGGGCTTTTTTTCTGAAGGAGAAGGGTGGGTTGTTCGAGGGCTTGCTGTATACCCTTTTCAGCCACTGAGTTTTACATTTTATTTTTAAGTTAAATTTGTTTATATAATGCAATTCAGTGCAAATTTCATGTTGATTATACATTTCAAAATTTCGTTTTGGTATTACAATTTGCGTCGTTCATTGTGGAACTTGTACATTGGTATTGTTCTTTCTTTACAGCTTTACATACTATAATTATGTTGCTTAAATATTTTGCATAATACATTAACATTACTTAAAGATCAGTTTAAGTCTGAGAATTATATGTATACAATTTATGCATAGTATGGCTATCTGGAGAGAGGGAGAGCTATAGGAGTACCGCACTCGAGGCTTCACTAGCCTGGTTTGGAGTGGTTCTGTTTTGGTTGTTCTGTTGATTTCGTTGCTGGGCGTGATGTTGGAGAGATTGGCGATACTGCGCAAGGATCTCCTTTCTGTGCTGTAGAGTCTGTTTGCTACTTGGACGTGTATGCCTCACAGGGGGTGCTGCGTACTTCAGGATCGGTGTAATGGAAGTTTTGAAGGTACAAGCTTCAATCTGTAGAAGTTGTGTTATATAAAAAATATGTTACCAAGTTTGTTTGTGGGTACAAAGTATTTTCATCACAAATAACCAAGATATATCAACACTTAGAACTACTTTGTTAACAAACTAGAGATATGTAATTGAGATAACCTAGAAAATGTTTGTTATTTCCAAATTTTCTTGCTAAACTACTTAATGAGAAGTAAAATAAATGGCTCGTAGGTGCTGCTGTAGATGAAGGCAGGAAGCGTTCTGTATTTCCGTAAATTTCGAGGTGAAAACAAGGAAGAATCTTGCAGATGAAAATCAGGAACAGCAAACTGGCAAATCACAAGAGATGGTCGACTGTTGGCAGTTAAGTACAGATTTCATGTGTATCGTAATTTATGAGTGTTAAGATTCACCAACGAATATATCATGTAGCAAAGACCTGCAGTCATTAACTTGAGCTGCAATGAGAATTGCCACTTAACATTGAAGTTAAATTTCAGATGTATCGATGTATTTATGTATGTAGAGTATGCCTAATTGGAAACTATTAAAAATATGACATAATATATATATTTTAGTGTATCATTACAGATTACAAGGAATTGAAACAAAACAATTAAGAAATATAAGAAACATGCTACTGTAATGGACCTTGCCATTGGTGGGGAGGCTTGCGTGCCTCAGCGATACAGATGGCCGCACCGTAGGTGCAACCACAAATGGAGGGGTATCTGTTGAAAGGCCAGACAAACGTGTGATTCCTGAAGAGGGGCAGCAGCCTTTTCAGTAGTTGCACGGGCAACAGTCTGGATGATTGACTGATCTGGCCTTGTAACACTAACCAAAGCAGCCTTGCTGTGCTGGTACTGCAAACGGCTGAAAGCAAGGGGAAATTACAGCCGTAATTTTTCCCGAGGGCATGCAGCTTTACTGTATGGTTCAATGATGATTGCGTCCTCTTGGGTAAAATATTCCGGAGGTAAAATAGTCCCCCATTCAGATCTCCAGGCGGGGACTACTCACGAGGATCTCGTTATCAGGAGAAAGAAAACTGGCATTCTACGAATCTGAGCGTGGAATGTCAGATCCCTTAATCAGGCAGGTAGGTTAGAAAATTTAAAAAGGGAAATGGATAGGTTAAAGTTAGATATAGTGGGAATTAGTGAAGTTCGGTGGCAGGAGGAACAAGACTTTTGGTCAGGTGAATACAGGGTTATAAATACAAAATCAAATAGGGGCAATGCAGGAGTAGGTTTAATAATGAATAAAAAAATAGGAGTGCGGGTAAGCTACTACAAACAGCATAGTGAATGCATTATTGTGGCTAAGATAGACACGAAGCCCACGCCTACTACAGTAGTACAAGTTTATGTGCCAACTAGCTCTGCACAGGATGAAGAAATTGATGAAATGTATGATGAGATAAAAGAAATTATTCAGGTAGTGAAGGGAGACGAAAATTTAATAGTCATGGGTGACTGGAATTCGAGAGTAGGAAAAGGGAGAGAAGGAAACATAGTAGGTGAATATGGATTGGGCTTAAGAAATGAAAGGGGAAGCCGCCTGGTAGAATTTTGCACAGAGCATAACTTATTCATAGCTAACACTTGGTTCAAGAACCATGAAAGAAGGTTGTATACATGGAAGAATCCTGGAGATACTAGTAGGTATCAGATAGATTATATAATGGTAAGACAGAGATTTAGGAACCAGATTTTAAATTGTAAGACATTTCCAGGGGCAAATGTGGATTCTGACCACAATCTCTTGGTTATGAACTGCAGATTGAAACTGAAGAAACTGCAAAAAGGTGGTAATTTAAGGAGATGGGACCTGGATAAACTGACTAAACCAGAGGTTGTACAGAGTTTCAGGGAGAGCATAAGGGAACAACTGACAGGAATCGGGGGAAATAAATACTGTAGAAGAAGAATGGGTAGCTCTGAGGGATGAAGTAATGAAGGCAGCAGAGGATCAAGTAGGTAAAAGGACGAGGGCTAGTAGAAATCCTTGGGTAACAGAAGAAATATTGAATTTAATTGATGAAAGGAGAAAATATAAAAATGCAGTAAATGAAGCAGGCAAAAAGGAATACAAACGTCTCAAAAATGAGATCAACAGGAAGTGCAAAATGGCCAAGCAGGGATGGCCAGACGACAAATGTAAGGATGTAGAGGCTTATCTCACTACGGGCAAGATAGATACTGCCTACGGGAAAATTAGAGAGACCTTTGGAGAAAAGAGAACCACTCGTATGAATATCAAGAGCTCAGATGGAAACCCAGTTATTAGCAAAGAAGGGAAAGCAGAAAGGTGGAAGGAGTATATAGAGGGTCTATATGAGGGCGATGTTCTTGAGGACAATATTATGGATGTAGATGAAGGTGAAATGGGAGATATGATACTGCGTGAAGAGTTCGACAGAGCTCTGAAAGACCTGAGTCGAAACAAGGCCCCGGGAGTAGACAACATTCCATTAGAACTACTGGCGGTCTTGGGAGAGCCAGTCCTGACGAAACTCTACCATCTGGTGAGCAAGATGTATGAGACAGGCGAAATACCCTCAGACTTCAAGAAGAATATAATCATTCCAATCCCAAAGAAAGCAGGTGTTGACAGATGTGAAAATTACCAAACTATCAGTTTAATAAGTCACAGCTGCAAAATACTAACGCGAATTCTTTACAGCCAAATGGAAAAACTGGTAGAAGCCGACCTCGGGGAAGATCAGTTTGGATTCTGTAGAAATGTTGGAACCCGTGAGGCAATACTGGCCTTACGACTTATCTTAGAAGAAAGATTAAGGAAAGGCAAACCTACGTTTCTAACATTTGTAGATTTAGAGAACGCTTATGACAATGTTGACTGGAATACTCTCTTTCACATTGTAAAGGTGGCAGGGGTAAAATACAGGGAGCGAAAGGCTATTTACAATTTGTACAGAAACCAGATGGCAGTTATAAGAGTCGAGGGGCATGAAAGGGAAGCAGTGGTTGGGAAGGGAGTGAGACAGGGTTGTAGCCTCTCCCCAATGTTGTTCAATCTGTATATTGAGCAAGCACTAAAGGAAAGAAAAGAAAAATTTGGTGTAGATATTAAAACCCACGGAGAAGAAATAAAAACTTTGAGGTTCGCCGATGACATTGTAATTCTGTCAGAGGCAGCAAAGGACTTGGAAGAGCAGTTGAACGGAATGGACAGTGTCTTGAAAGGAGGGTATAAGATGAACATCAACAAAAGCAAAACGAGGATAATGGAATGTACTCGAATTAAGTCGGGTGATGCTGAGGGAATTAGATTAGGAAATGAGACACTTAAAGTAGTAAAGGAGTTTTACTATTTGGGGAGCAAAATAACTGATGATGGTCGAAGTAGAGAGGATATAAAATGTAGACTAGCAATGGTGAGGAAAGCGTTTCTGAAGGAGAGAAATTTGTTAACATCGATTATAGATTTAAGTGTCAGGAAGTCGTTTCTGAAAGTATTTGTTTGTAGTGTAGCCATGTATGGAAGTGAAACATGGACGATAAATAATTTGGACAAGAAGAGAATAGAAGCTTTCGAAATGTGGTGCTACAGAAGAATGCTGAAGATTAGATGGGTAGATCACATAACTAATGAGGAGGTATTGAATAGAATTGGGGAGAAGAGGAGTTTGTGGCAAAACTTGACAAGAAGAAGGGACCGGTTGGTGGGACATGTTCTGAGGCATCAGGGGATCACAAATTTAGCATTGAAGGGCAGTGTGGAGGGTAAAAATCGTAGAGGGAGATCAAGAGATGAATACACTAAGCAGATTCAGACGGATGTAGGTTGCAGTAGGTACTGGGAGTTGAAGAAGCTTGCACAGGATAGAGTAGCATGGAGAGCTGCATCAAACCAATCTCAGGACTGAAGACCAGAACAACAACAACTGTAATGGAAGTAGTGGTCTACAAACGATTTTTTAATTTCTCGGTATTTCACATCTGTTTCTACATTACTTTAAACAATCTCAAGTCCAAACACTAGATAGAATATGTGTATACACTATTTTTATCCATGAAAAGTAATGATGTAAGTGCCAAGGAATGAATATTCGCTTTTTTCTACTGATGTACTTCCAAGCAGTTATGTAAGTAGTGTGTGACAAAGGAGAAACTGTCAGAGTGCATTATTCAACTATGTAGCATGCCGTAAACTGAGATTAATTTGGCCCAATATTACCTGTGTTTTTACATGTGGCAAGAAAACAAAGGATACTGACAGAGAGAAAATTCCACATACATTTTTCTAGAACTGACAAAGACCTGCATCACTAAATAAGTAAGTTTTTAAACAAACAGCACCACATCTGTTGTTATGATATAAAAAAGTGGGTCAGTTTTACTTACACACATGGCTACTTTTAGATGTAGTTTTCGAAGGTAAGAATAGGGAACAATGAACTGTACTCAGAAAATGATACAGTAAATATAACATCGCTCTGGAAAGAAAACTTCAATTGTAAAAGTGTTAAAAATGATATGTCATGTGCAGCTGTCGAACATAAGGTAGGCCAAAACAACCTAGTAAAATAAGTCATCGTCGAAATTTATGCTCCTGCACCAAAATGTACAATCCTTATCAAATAAAGTTAGTGAGATAGAAATATTGTTAGAAGATGAGCTAAAAGAAGTGTCTGTTATATGTGTTAGTGAGCACTGGTTATCCGAAAATATGTTACATCACACAAGGATAGAGGGCTTTACCCTTTCATCTTTTTTTTGTAGGAAAACCTCCATGCATGGAGGAACATGCATATATGTTAGAGAGGACGTCAAACACGAAAATTTAAAGTTCACTAACCAGCTAGGGGAAGAGCAAAACTTCGAAATTTCTGCTACAGAACTGACAAATTTAAATATAATTGTTATTTGCATATATAGAAGCCCAGATGGAAACGTAACTACTTTCATTGAAAATCTTGAGAAGGCACTTAACAGTATAAAAATAGTTAGTAAAACAACCATCATATGTGGTGATTTTAATATAGATTTCAATAAGAACTCAAAAGACAGATTAAACCTTGAGGCCTTATTAAAAACATACAACATACATACAACTATCAAATCCCCCACCAGAGTCACCAAATCGTCAAGCAGTGCTATAGATCAGATACTAATAAATACAGATAAATATTTATACAAATCTGGAAATATGAATACAGGTTTCAGTGATCATTATGCACAGTTTATTGAATTCCCAGTAGACACTGCAGGAAATACTGAACAACAAATGACAAGAAAAGGTAGAAATTTTAGCAAGCACAACCTAGAACACTTAAGGCACTTACTGAAAAAAGAAACATGGAATGATATAGACAACTATGAGGACACATGTAAAAAGTTTGACATGTTCATGGAAATATTCTCCCATTATTTCAATATTTCTTTTCCAGTTAAAAACCAAACATTAAAAACTAAAAAAAGAAATGTTACATGGCTGACGGAAGGCATTAAAATATCATGTGCTGAAAAGAGGAGACTTTATGAAATCTCAAAAACACAAAATGTTACAGAAGAATTTCTGGTGCATTTCAAGAATTATAAGAGAGTGCTTCACAAAGTCATAAAAGAATCTAAAAAAACAACAAATGATCACCATATAAAAATGGCCAGGAACAAAATGAAAGCCATGTGGAAGATAGTCAGAGAACAAGTAGGAAACGAGACCTCCCAAAATGTAAATCTCCAGGTAATCCAAGATGGCAAAAAAATTACAAATCCAGAAGAAGTAGCCAATGCTTTTAATACATACTTTGCAAATATTAGTGAAAAATTACTATCTGACATAAAATCTTCAAATAAAAATCCTGCTACAACACCATCCAATCAAAATAGAAACTGCAACTCTCTATTTCTTACTCCAACCAACCCTAAGGAAATTATACTATCAATAAGAGAGTTAAAAACAAAATTTTCAACAGGTGTGGATGAGATTCCAGATTATGTCATTAAAAATGTGGGGGACCTCATTGCAATACCATTAGCCCACATTTTCAACAGTTCATTAACAAATGGAGTCTTTCCTTCCTGCTTAAAGACAGTGAAACTAAAACCACTGTTCAAAAAGGGTAAGAAAGAAGACATAGCCAATTATAGACCTATTGCCTTGCTATCTACATTTTCTAAAATACTAGAAAAAATTTTTCATAAGAGGTTGCTAGATTTTCTAGAAAAGTGCAAAATATTATCCACAACCCAACATGGCTTCCGGAAAGGCCGATCAACAGAAACAGCAATATATGAATTTCTGGGTGAAGTACTCGAAAAAATTGATAGTGGACAAAAAGTAACTGGCATATGCCTTGATCTGTCTAAGGCTTTTGACATCGTAGACCACACTCTATTGCTGCAGAAGCTTGAAAGAATTGGTATCAGAGGTATGCCTAACAGCTGGCTTAGATCATATCTTACTGACCGCAAGCAAGTAGTAGAAATACATTTTCACAAAGAAAATAAATCAACAAGACACTATTCTGATTATAAAGCAGTAAAATATGGAGTACCGCAGGGCTCGGTACTGGGCCCTATCCTATTTTTGATATATATAAATGACCTAACATCAGCCAACCAGTACCATAGCACTATCCAGTTTGCAGATGACACAAGCATATTAGTCAGCGGGAAGACTGCAGAGATACTACAGACAAGACTGTCTGAAGCATTAACAAATGTTGTAAACTGGTTCAACCAAAACAAACTAATAATAAATAAAAGCAAAACACTAGCATTAAATTTTCATAATATCAAGAGAAACATTGAAGAGGATATAAAAATTCAAATGTCAGACACGGATATTGCAAGTGTGCCTAATACAAAATTTCTGGGGGTCTGGCTACAGGATAATCTTAGATGGGAAACTCACATTGACAACATATTAAAGAAGCTAAGTACCATGTGTTATTTAATGAGAGTGCTAGAAAACTGCTGTCATAAGGACTGTCTAATGACAGTTTACTATTCTAATATACATTCTGTCCTAAAATATGGGATCACTTTTTGGGGTAACTCGCCATCCTGCCTAAAACTCTTCAGGATGCAAAAAAGAATAGTGAGAATCATGGCTGGAATAAAAAGGAACAAACCATGTAGACCATTATTTAAAAGGATGGGGATTCTTCCCCTTCCGTGTATTTTCCTATTTGAAAGTGCAATGTTTATAAAGAAATATACAATAACAAATCCTAGTATCCTCCCCAAAAATGAAAATGTTCATCATCATAATACAAGATAGAAAACTGACTTTCATGTACTCCATACAAAAACCAGTTTGTGCCAAAAAGGAACATTACACCATGGAAAAATTATCTACAATAAATTGCCAAGAGAAATTAAAGTAATGACAGATGTAAAAAATTTTAAAGCAGCATTAAAAGAATATCTGTTGACACATTGCTTTTATAGTGTGGAAGAGTTCCTCCAAAATCCTCGAGAGTCTAAGTGATGATTATGCAAATACTGTAACCATTAATATTGGCCTATAAATACATTCAGATGTAATTCTCAAGTTTATAATGGGGTTCAAGTATAAGTTGTATAGCGACTTGCCCAGTATATGAAGCAAAATTCTGTGAATGTAATTCTCTAGTGTACATGTCAGTTCATAGTGTAGAAGAGTTCCTCAAAAATCCTTAGAGCTTAAGTGAGGATCATGCAAATACTTTAATCGTTAATATTGGCTTATACATGTATTCAGTTGTAAACTTCAAGTTTCTAATGTGGTTTAATTATAACTTACACATTGACTTGCCCAGTATATGAAGTGCTGTAAAATTTTGTGAACATAATTTTCTAGTTTCTAAAGTGTTTTAATTATAAGATATACTTTGACCTGTCCAATATCTGATGTGCTGTACTGTACATGTAAGATTTACTGGACCAATAAATACAATACAATACAATACAATACAAGTTTAGCGCATCTGTTCATCTGACTAATTAATTTTCAAGTTACATGTCACACTGTTTGCAGAGAGAATAGATCATATGTTAAGGAAACTGTAAATTAGGGACATGATCCTTTTTACTGAAGCTCGGGTACTTGAAAATAGCCACATTTTGTTAGTCGTATTCATCTGATAATTGTTACCGAATCCTCTCAATGATATAGCAGTTTATTTACTTTTTTTGCCAATTGCAGTAGGACTTTGTCATACAATCGACTTTAGCACTCTCAACACGCATCTCAACCCTAGTTCTGGAAAATGGTTGTTTGCTGTATAAAACTGTAGCTTACTGCACAAGCGTTAATTTATCTTTCAAAATTTTGTGGTGCTGGACATCGTGTTCCAAATCAGAAACTCTCAGAATCATTGTCAGATTCTAACACCACTTTATCGTCATTCTGAAGTTGTTTTGGCATGGGCTAAAGACACTCCAGACTTCACAGTAATGTAGACCATTTTACAGAAGTGTTGAATATATTACCTAAATTGAATTTCACACAAATGACAAATTCCTGTCTTACTGAAAAATATTGATAGAATGCAAAATTACATTCACTAAATTTTCATCTCACTTGATGTCAACTGTCCCAAAAGAAGTCATTTTGCTGTAACAGCTGTTAAAATATTTATCATGAACACTGAGTCCAGTGTTGCCAACGCAGTATTACTTTATGGAACTCACAAGACTCTAGATCATTCTTCACACACTCTAAATGCACAATCTCTTGTTTACTCCATGCTAATGATGAATTTAAAACAGGGAAAGAATTTAAAACTTTTCCCAACAAGTGTAGTGGGCAGTTAAAACTTATTTCACCGTTAATGATAAGTCGTAATGAGATTAGTCAAGATTAATTTTACTCTGTACCACAATCATTTGGTTCCAGACCAATTTGAAACCAAGAGAGCTGGTGGGTTAGAAACTGTGCTGTAGTAACCATATTTTGTCAGCGGTATGCAGGGCCCCTGCTGAGTGCAAACACACGTTTGAAATATGTTGTGACAGACAACACAAAAAATAACTTCTGCAGCTTCAGTAATATTTAAATCCTTGTCCTATCATCATGTTATAACATGGCGGCCAACGGTAAAGTTCGACATGTTTTTTTCCGCGGAAGAGTGTTAATTTTGCCGTCAAAAAGATGGCGTGTGCAAGTTGTGAAGACGAAATCACGAATTTAAACGAACGTGTGTCCAGTTTACAATTTATAATCAGTGCTAGGAAAGTGGATACCTCGAATTTTCATCTTGGAAAATCTGAGCCGAATACTCCAAGTTTTGCAAACCATCGCGCCCGCTAGCGAAAAGTGGACTAAAGTCACTTACAGAAACAGCACGCAAGAACTGCAAAATCGTGTAAACGGTAAAAGTACCGATGTCATAATCTTTGTGCACGAAAACTCTTTTGAAGTGCTTTCAACTGTACACCGTGATATCTCAATGAGCTGCGTCGAACCACATGGAAAGAAAAAGGACATCAGAAACAAAAAATGATAGTCGCTGTCAACCACAGGTGAGAGAGAGAGAGAGAGAGAGAGAGAGAGAGAGAGAGAGAGAGAGAGAGAATAAAAAAACAATTCAACCGTGAGTGAAGCTGCCAACAGCGAATTAAAATCAAGTGTTCCTCAAGATGTACTACCGATTAATATGGACAAAAAAAGACAAAACAAACAGTGCCAACACGCAACACCCAAGTACCGGTAGTCGTACATACAGTTATCAACCAGCAGAATCGTGTAAAATAAACCTATTTGCAGAGTCAAGGACGGAACATAACAGCCGAATTTCAGTCTAGAAGCAGTCACAAAATAATTAGTATGGTGTAACCAGGCGCAAATTTCAGGTATTGACTTCCAAGAACCATGACATGGTTGAAATGGCTCTGAGCACTATGGGACTCAACTTCTGAGGTCATTAGTCCCCTAGAACTTAGAACTAGTTAAACCTAACTAACCTAAGGACATCACAAACATCCATGCCCGAGGCAGGATTCGAACCTGCGACCATAGCGGCCTTGCGGTTCCAGACTGCAGCGCCTTTAACCGCACGGCCACTTCGGCCGGCTACCATGACATGAAAACAGCAACAACAAACAACGACTTTTACGTGTTTTAGCGGGAACAAATGTCATATCAAATAACGAAACGAAAGACCTAGTGATCTCACTTAAAAGGTTACGTGAGCTGAGAAGTTCAAACGTGATCATCTTCTCTGTTCCACATCGACATGAATTACCGATCTGGTCGTGTGTTAATAAACAAGTGCGAAGTACAAATAAACAGATCCTAAATATATGCACGAGATTCAAAAATGTTACATATGTGGACGTAAGCTGCAGAGGAAGAAGATCCTACACATCGCATTGCTTACATCTCAACAGATCCAGGAAGTAGTGAACAGCAAATTGAATGTGCAGTGTTGTGTTACAGAGGCCATCCCTCTCAAGGACAAAAATAACGGATACTTGGGAGAATCGACCACGAAATGTCAGTTCAGAAGAACAACACATCGGCAGGACAAGAACGATATTTTTTTTAAGACAATAAAACCTTCCACCACCAATACCACATGCAAGTGCATATGTTTCATATGCGCCTCAAACAGACGCCAGTTCACACGAGAATAATTTATCACTTTTGCATTATAATGCACAGGACATAGGAAACAAAATAGATACTTTTGAATCATTTATCACAATACTGTCTCCATATTTACTAATAGTTACAGAACACTAAAACAATGGATACCATTCAATATTGCAAATTAGAAGGCTACAACCTAGCTACTTTCTACTGCAGAACACCCATTCATTCATCTATTCAAGAAAATGTAAGTTCATAACCACTGTAGAAAAAGTTCTATGATGGAACAATTTCTGTGTTGACAAAGATTTCGAAATTGCAATTCTTAAAATCATATTTTGCACTGTTTCTTTCTGTCATAGGTGTACATAGATCCCCCTGTGGAAACTTTGATGCTTTTCTGAAATCACTTGATGGGGTTTTAAGTAAATTAATGTCAGGCTGTAGAAGTGTAAATCTTGTCACACTGGGAGATCTGAACATCAACACTGTGGTGTCACCGCCAGACACCACACTTGCTAGGTGTCGGCCGCGGTCCGCTAGTATACGTCGGACCCGCGTGTCGCCACTATCAGTGATTGCAGACCGAGCGCCGCCACACGGCAGGTCTAGAGAGACGTCCTAGCACTCGCCCCAGTTGTACAGCCGACTTTGCTAGCGATGGTTCACTGACAAATTACGCTCTCATTTGCCGAGACGATAGTTTAGCATAGCCTTCAGCTACGTCATTTGCAACGACCTAGCAAGGCGCCATTATCAACTGCTATTTATCTTGTGATGCATGTACCGTCAGACCGATGTTCACCAATTATGGATTAAAGTTAAGTATTCCAGCAGCTATGTACCTTTTTTGCTAGTCTCAATTCCTTGTCATTTTCCAGACCTCACGCCATCCTGCGTGAGCTTAAACGCGTGCCCTTTGGCCTCCCGTCCTCATGGATTGGCTGTCTTGCCAGTCCACAAAAAACACTTTTTATATGATGTACAGGAAAGCAAACATTTTACAGATTGTATCCTGTCTTATGGGGCTAAAGATCTTTTGGACTAGCACCCACCAGAATAGCTAACACACATAGTAGGTCAACTGATCATGTTATCACAAATTATTACCATATCATCTCAACAGATGTAATAATTGGTCACCTCTCAGATAATTTAGGCCACAGACTAGTGCTAAAATGTAATACCAAATTCAAACCAAGAAAAATGTATGAGCACAGGCGAATATTATATGTAAACAATATTGCTATACTAAGACATAATTTTAAAAAAAATGGTTCAAATGGCTCTGAGCACTATGGGACTTAACAGCTATGGTCATCAGTCCCCTAGAACTTAGAACTATTTAAACCTAATCTAACCTAAAGACATCATACAACACCCAGTCATCATGAGGCAGAGAAAATTCCTGACCCCGCCGGGAATCGAACCTGTGAACCCGGGCGGCATAATTTAAACCAGACATCATGGAAATCAGTTATGACTACAATTGGGGTCAACAATAAACGGAACATGTTCACATAAATTATGACAGCACTTAAATAGAGCCATACAATTAAAAAAAGTGAGTATCCAGAAAAATCAACCTTCAAAATCAAAACCTGTACCATTAGATTTTAAAACAGATGACCTGAAAAAAAAAAAAAAAGGAAAACATATATAGCTTACACAGACTGACTAACTTAGTTACATAAAGAACTCTACGAGCAGTACAAATATAAGTACCCTGAAGAAGTCAGTAGACTAAACTCAGAAAGAGTGAGCCAACAGATACGAGGTTCAGATAATGTTTCAAAGACTTTCTGGTTAACTGTAAATAAAGTCAGAAACAGTGAAACAGAAACAAAAATTAATAATGTACAATTAACTGTGAATAATGAAGGTATCTCTGATCCTCTTCTAGTGAGCAATATTTTTAATAATTACTTCATAGATACTGTCGAAAATGATGTCTCTATGAAACACGATATATAGCACTCATTTGAGTCCTGTAACAAATAGAACTGCAGTACACTACCTGCAGTAAGCACATATCATATTCTGCAGTTTATTGATAACTTCAGAAACAAAAAATCAGCAGGATTAGATGAAATTTCTCCATATCTATTGAAGAAATGCAAACATGAACTGTGAAACCACTAGTTCATGTAATGAACTGTGTTCTTGAAGATGGTGTGTTCCCTGACAAGTTGAAACTGTCTGTAGTGAAACCAATACACAAAAAAGGGAAATAAAGCATGAACAAAAATACAGACTATAACCTCAACTTTCAGCAAACTGATAGAGAAACTAATAATAATAATAATAATAATAAATCTTGGAACATTACAACAATGCTGACATAGTAAGTGATTTCCCTCATGGTTTCAGAAGAGGTCCAAGTACCACATCAGCAGCAGTACAATTTGTCCATCATGTACTTGAAAAATAAATGAAAAATCCCAAGCAGCAGGAGTATTCCTGGAACTCGCAAGGGCTTTTGATAGAGTACATCACGACGTGCTCTTATCAAAAATTGCGAAGAGTGGTGTCACTGGAAGGCTCATGCAATTGCTAGAAACATATTTAAAGGGAAGACAGAACAGTGCACGGAGATTATGTACTCTAATGGAGAAATACTGGAGAGGAGAAGGTTAAGTACACGAAATATACTCCATTTGAGGCTCCATTTTAGGTACAGTCCTATTGATATACTATGTACATGATTTCCTGAGTTCTCTTGATAATAAGCAAATGATCAGTACGTATACAGACGATGAGCCCAGCCTAGTTGAAGATATACATAACTTTATTGAAAAGGAAAGAGCTCACTTTGAAAGAGAGAACCTAACAGTAAATATAGAAAAAACTAATATTAATCATTTTAAGCCAAGTGGGCCAAACAGACAAAATACTGTCATTGGTGAAATTCTGCCAAAAACTTGTACAGATTGTAAATTCTTGGGTTTAAGCATAGATGATCGACTTTTATGGAAGCAGCAAGCTGCTTAAGCCTGTAAAAAAAAAAAAAAAGAACACCCAGTTTATATGTATAACAAAGATTATCACCATATCTTTAACTCTGAAACCCTAAGGACTGTATAGTATGGATCAGTGTATCCTTTCTTGTCTTATGGAAGAGTACTGTGGGGTAGAACACACCAAACTAATATGAAAAGGGTTTTCATACTGCAGAAGCGAGCCTTGAGGTTCATAGCAAAATTAGAAACAGGAACTTCTTGCAAACCTCTATTCATTAGACACAATATTCTCAGACATATTGGTCTTTAAATATGTCTGCTTGTGTCTGTATGTGTGGATGGATATGTGCGAGTGTATACCTGTCCTTTTTTCCCCCTAAGGTAAGTCTTTCCGCTCCCGGGATTGGAATGACTCCTTACCCTCTCCCTTAAAACCCACTTCCTTTCGTCTTCCCCTCTCCTTCCCTCTTTCCTGATGAGGCAACAGTTTGTTGCGAAAGCTTGAATTTTGTGTGTATGTTTGTGTTTGTTTGTGTGTCTATCGACCTGCCAGCGCTTTTGTTCGGTAAGTCACCTCATCTTTGTTTTTATATATAATTTTTCCCACGTGGAATGTTTCCTTCCATTATATTGATACTATATTATTAGATATAGAAGATAAGACACCCATAAAAGCAGTGACAAAAAGATAATTGCGGGCTAGTGAAATGTAACATTATCAATTAACAGTAACTTTAAAAGGTCAGAATTATTAGAAACTGCCATGACAGAATACAGAGTTTCCAGTTTTCCTTGTGGATGAAACCGCAAACAAACACAAAGCTCTCAGATTGTATCACTACCATTGCTATTTCAACCTAATATAACTGATTTCAGCTCAAGTCAAATGGTATACTGCTTAAAGAAGTAATATTAGTAAGTTGACAGAAATGGATGATTAATTCAAGTTGCAAATCTTTAGAGACTTCAATTAATTCCGTTTATGAAGAAGTTAGGAACAAACTGAAAGGAACAAAAACTACATTAGATAATATTCTAAAAGAAATTTCACTAATATCAGACCTGTGACAGAATTTAGTAAAATTTCAGACAGTATGCTTTTATCAGTTGTGAATTTAGATGCAGTAAACTGTAGAAAATCCTCACAGTATGTTTACAAATAGACTAGAGAGAAAAAGAGTTGTCTAAAGCAAAGTTGAAATAAAGGCAAAACTATGCATAGAAAATGTTTGTAGGGAAAATCAAGAGCTGTGACTTTATGATGACAAGTTAATGTAGTACTAAGATTACTTCTATAGCAGGTTATTGTGAAAATTTTGGTTCTAAAAATGTTTTTCAAAAGTTGCGTTTTGGGAGTGTGCATATGTTGCCATGTTACTAGTAGTATTTATGGTACAAAATTAAAAGAAATGCAAAGAAAAGAAAGGTGAGATGTTGTTACATGCAATATATGGCAAAAATATTGAGATGTGTACTGATAGAAATGAGGCTATATAATGAACTAGAGACAAAATTTGAAACTAATGCAGACCAGGAATGTGAAAGAGAGACACTGTAGCAAAGTAACCCTCAGAGTTCACAAAAACATTTAGTGACGTGCATATGGCACACCTGGGAATCGGATGCTCTTGTAGGAAGCTGCAGAACCTGAGACAGTGGGGTGAAGCTGAAAATTATAAAATGCTGCAAAAGAAATACAGAAAAACAATAAGAGAGGCAAAAGCAAGAGCAGTTAATACCACCATAATGAACTCAGAAAGCAACATAAAGGCAGGTTGGAATACAGTTAATACTGAAAGAACAGAAAATGATGGATCAAACAATGAAATAGATATTGTGTTAATGAAAAGACACCTTAGTTGTTACAGATCGTAGAGAGATAACTAACGTAATCAGTACTAACTATACAAATATGGTACAGAACTTAAAATTGGAAAGAAATAGTCTAGAAAAGAAGGTTACTAAGTTATCAAAAAACTCAAGCAGAACCAAGTTCTTGAAACCAATCACAGAAGATGAACTGAGGAAAACTGTGCAAAAACTTAAGTCCAGTAAATCAGCTGGTGATGACAAAATATCAAAACATATAATACAGCTAGTAAGTCTCACCTTCGCTGGAAATACCAAACAGCTTTTGCAGAGGTGGAAATTTTCCAGAAAAACTGAAGATAAGCACTGTGATACCGGTGTACAAGACCCCAAGAACTACACGCCAGTTTGACTGATATTCAGTTTCTCAAAATTCCTGGAAACAATTATGTATAATAGATTAGTTGATTATGTGGACATATACAACATTCTTCTACCATCACATTGTGGGTTCAGAATGAGGAAATGCATATCAATCAGAAACCAAAGTCATCAAATATGGAGTCCCACAGGGATCTGTAATGAGACCATCTGATTGTTAATGACATAGGTGTTGAAGACAAGTAGAAGAAAATATTGTATGCAGGTGACACGACAAAAATGTCATACACATTCAGAGAAGAGCATAAGAATCTGCAAACACCTCAGCTCTGTGGCTCCTGAAAAATGGACTTATTACAAATATAAAGAGAACTATGTATGCAGTGTTCATAAATATAGAGAAGACTGTGCACATGGGTTTAGCAGTGCATGAAATGAGACTGGAAGAAATAGAATCCACTAAATTCTTAGGAACTACTGTGGATAACAAGCTAAAATGGAAACAATATATTAATTTTGTCCATAAGAAACTAGGTTTGTCATATTAATATTGGGCAACTATCACAGCTTGGAGACAAACAGCTTCTGTGCACAGCACACAATGGACTCTTCAAACCATACCAGCAGTATGGAGTGATAGTGTGGGGAAACGCAAACATGCAATAAATAGAAAGGGTGGTCACACTACAAAGAAAAACCAACTTAACTTTTACATCCTTATATGAGTATAAAAATGTATATCAGGAAAGATAGCGTACAATGGAGTGCAAATACTAATGTACACATCCACAACACACAAAGGAAGAATGACATGCAAAGCATACCCCACCAACTGACAAAGCTTGAAGGAGGACCCCAGCACTCAGGTATCAAGTTACTAAGAAGTCTGTCTGAAAAACTGCCTGACAATGTACATGACTCTAAGCTTTCACCAAAATTCAAAGCCTATATGGTGAAAAAGGAATTTTACAATGTTGTGGAGTACTTATCACATTAAATTTGTGTATGTTGTTGCTTATAATTAATGTTGTTATAATGAAAGAAAAATGATGTGGAAGTATGTGGTAATGGATGTTTTCTGCTTTTGACGTGTCCTTTATTAGATGCACATTCACCATACACTATTTAATACTACAGCATGAAATAAAATTCAGTTCATTTCAATTCAGTTTAATATAGTAAATCGACTGATGTCACAGGTTAGTATATTGATCTCATAGTGGCAATATAAATTACATTGAAGTCTAAATGATAAAAATTGAATACAACCTGGAATGTTGAAGGAGATAATGTAGTTACTGTTCATGTTACTGGCAGCAAATGAAATCATATCTACTGTAAAGAAATTTGTCATGTATGAAGTTACTAGAAATTTTTTTTTACTTTATTCAAACATAATATACTCGTGATCGTATTTGTTAACACAAAGTTTTTGGTATGCTGTATAACTGCTATCTTAAAATTAAGAAAAAGGAAACACCTATCGATTACTGATATACTGAGAGTGGGAAGCCCAACAAATGGAACTTTAGTATCACAATGTAAGCAAGCAGCTGCTATTTTTTTCTATAACACTAAAATATCTAATGTGAGTGGAAATGATGTAAAATAAAAATATAAGGTCAATTTTTGCAATCTACGTTGCCTCTGTAGGTTTGCTAATGAGAGAAAAAGCTTATCAGAGGAGGTTATTCTCAGATCTAATGAATATGAGATGTTTGACAAATTAGTTACAATGTAATGCATTTTATGAGTGAAAGAATTTGATGGTATCATGAAGGAGGTATGTGAAATATATGTAGAGTATTATTGGGTTAGAATATGTTGAGGATGATGTATAGAGCACTGTAAAGGTATCTGATGCTATGATGATGTATTTTGAGGTTTATGTGATACTATGACAAGTTTTACAGGAGAATTTGGAGATGATGATTATGATGGGGTCGATGATGATGCTGAGATGAGAGTGTGTTAGGGACATACTGATGCTCTGTTTTATAATTTATGTTATTCCTGTTCATGGTGGTTTACCATGTACAACCAAGAAAAGTATTTATGATGGAATAGTGTTGCTCATTGAAGTAAGCTTATGATCTGTGGTTAAGCCCAGGAGTTTGTAATGATATTGCTGCTGATGTGATACACACTGCCTGAAAATAATTAGTACACTCTTTCAGAGGTTTCCAATACACTCAAGATTTATTGTAGCAACCGTGTGTAAGGAGTACATGATATGTTAACATTTATAGGTTAATAGCACAAATGGTTCTGAAGTACCAGCTATTGGTCCATGCTGAAACACCCCTACTAGTATGTGATGAAGCCTCCATGGGTGACAGTGCAGGTGCTGACTCTGGCATCGAATCAATCACACAGATGGCGAATACTGTCCTGGGATATGTTATCCACATCTGCTCACCATGTTCAAGTAGTTCCGTCATAGATGTTGGTTGATGAATCATATGAGTCACACCTCACCCAATGGGCAAGTCTCCAAAAGGACTGTCTCAACACTTGGAAGGCCACTGTTTGACCCCTTCAAACACATTCAGTTGGCTGTGGGAAGCACGAGTGCATCTCCATAGTGCAGTTGCCTTCTTGCTTCCCATGTCTGCAGCAATCTGAGCCCTCTGCTGTGAGCACTCCGTATTAAAAGGTAGACAATGGTGGCACTCTGGTAGCCATGCTACTACGCTATCTGTTGGCAGGTGACATTGAAACGATTATAAGTATATCTATTATCCACCATATTTCATATGCCGTCGAAGGATCACAACTGACATCATCTTTCCAGGTGCACACCTGGGGCTTTGAAGATGGACTTGCCGCTCGCCAAATGTCACCAACAGTTGGCAAAGGTTCTGTCAGATGGCATACACCTGTTTAAGGGCTTCAACGTGTTGGTAATCTCATCAAACATGCAACAAATGGCAATCAGGGCAGGGCCAGTGGCTTGACACATATGTGGCAGGAGAATGACGACGAGGACCCAAATGTCACTGGAGGCAGAAATTACGATGCTGTGAGCTACATGAAATTGTCGGTGGCAGCACAGGCAAGTAGGGCAGTGGGCAAGATGATGTTGCCCTGGCATCAATGGTGGTAACACACGATGACACGGCAGGAGGCGAGACCATCTAGGATACCTGACAGGGCAATTGGAGCTGCTGACCACGGACACCTAATTCTGCCACCTGCCGCCATAAACTCGTGTGATTCTGCAATTTATGTTCTGTCAGCTAAAGAAAGGTCAGACAAGGTCAACACCATAGTCTGATCCTCAGGATCAAGAGCTAACTGGACAATTATGTCGCCTTGTAAATATGCGAGCCTGGCTGCATACGACTGCCCCTGGCAGTTGTGGTCCTATTTAAACTGCAACCATACTGCTACCACGTGGGTTTGATGGCCGAAATACTGTGTAAGTATTTGACAAAGTTTGTCAAAGGAAAGCCTCTTGGACTCAGTGGAGGGCTTCAAATCCTGCCCAGTGTCGTAGAGGGTGTGACATCATACCTTCCTGATTCCAACACACAATAAAACCCATTTTATGAATAAGATTTTTTTTGTTCAAACAAATTTCGGGCTTGCAGCCAGTCGTCGTTCAATACTTCGCACGATATTTCAACTGGGCACCAGCCAGTCATGTTCAGATGAGCCGTCGCGGACTGGCGAAAACGTCCTCCGTTCCTCAGTATATAGCGTACTGTAACTATTCTGCGCATGCGTCGAAAACTTGATAGTTGAACCACAGTGCCCGCCGGCAGCGCCGTCGCTTGATCAGTCAATTCGCCGGGAAAATTTTAAAATTCACAAGATTTTTTTAATTCCTTTTTAATAGTGTAGGTAGATATGTAAAGGTTGGTTGGTTTGGCGAAGGAGACCAGACAGCGTGGTCATCGGTCTCATCGGATTAGGGAAGGATGGGGAAGGAAGTCGGCCGTGCCCTTTCAGAGGAACCATCCCGGCATTTGCCTGGAGCGATTTAGGGAAATCACGGAAAACCTAAGTCAGGATGGCCGGACGTGGGATTGAACCGTCGTCCTCCCAAATGCGAGTCCAGTGTCTAACCACTGCGCCACCCCGCTTGGTGAAATATATAAAGTTTTCTTTTACATAGTCCTCAAAATCAAATAAGCAGGTGATGTTCCCCATTGCCCACAAAATTAATAAGCCGATTCCTGGCATTTCTCATAAGCCTTACTGGCACAGCAGCAGGTATGTTAGCCATTTCTACCTGGATGTTGGATTTCAGGTGTTGTAGGGTCCTTGGACGGTTCATATAACTAGACTCCAAATTGCCACTTCCTGAGATGAGACACTTCACGACATGTTAACTCGAAACGACCACTGATGCCCTTGAAGTGTTAGCTGTTGATCCGTCATGTTGAAATGAAATGTCCACTAAGTCTGTCCATCAAGTCGAGGAAAAATAAATGTTCACATACTGGCCTGAATTCACTGTCACTGTGGCCCCACTCTCTTCAAACAACTAGTGACCAACAATCTCAGCTGAGGAAATGTCGCAACACAATGTCACTTGAGATGACTGCAGCAGCCTTCAATGAAATTCTCGGGGGTTGATGTTGACCCTGTGTCACGTGTTCTGCCAATTGACGCATCCGATCGAGTGAAAATGGGCTTCATACTCAAAAAAAGCAAGTTTGTCCTTAGTAACATTTTTGAGAAGTGCCTCCCATGCGTTCCTCTGAGAACTGAAGTCTTGTACCAAGGCTTCCTGCACAATTGCCAACTTGTACGGATGGTAATGGAAGTCACCATAAATTCACCTTACTGGACGATCAGAAAGTCCAATAGCAGAAGTATGCCTAGGCGCAGAATGCCGTGGGGATTGCAAGAGTGAAGTTCTCACTCTTCAACTTTTTCATGCAATCTGATGGGCCAAGGGAGTCCATTTCTTTGTCGTGTTGTACTTCCATGTTTGCCTGAATGTAGTGACCTGTGTAACAACTGATGTACAGTCTCGGACACAGCCCAGTGGGGCAAGACGCAAGTGATTTTGTAAGGCATGCTAGGCTGCAATCACAGAGCACCAGACCGAAAAGTAGGCCTCGATGGCAAATCCATGCTCCTGCTGCTCGCTGTTCATGACTGACCTGGAAGAGAACAACACCTGTCGAATGAGAGAACAACACCTGCGAACGAGACCACTCACCCCACTACATCCCCTACAGCCCGAATGCCGTGCATGTCAAACGAGTAAGTTATGTTGGCGCACTCGTACTTACCTAACGAGCATTTCAGAACTGTGTCGAACGAAACTTTAGATATGTGTCCACATCATTAAAAAAAATAAGTTTTTAAATCAGGGCCGGCCGTTGTGGCCGAGCGGTTCTAGACGCTTCAGTCCAGAACCGTGCTCCTGCTACGGTCGCAAGTTCGAATCCTGCCTCAGGCATGGATGTGTGCGCTGTCCTTAGGTTAGTTAGGTTTAAGTAGTTCTAAGTCTACGGGACTGATGACCTCAGATGTTACGTCCCATAGTGCTCAGAGCCTTTTTTTTAAATCAGGAAGTTACGTTGCCACACCACTTATAAACCACACTGCGGGATAACCATAAGGTGGTCTTATCAACCAGACTGACAATAGGAGCTATCTGACAGTGCAGCGAGAACTGGCACAGGTAATTGTCTTATTTTTTTACAGACACTGCGAAATGGGCAAATGGTGTCAGTGCCAGAGAAGATATGTGTCCCTTGGGTGGGTCGCCATCCACCAGTGAGGCAAGGGCATAAATCAAATTCACTTTCTGTATTACCAGCTTCGGAATGTGCTCCTGTTGCTGTTGCTGTTGCTGCTCCTTCCACAGGCACAACTGTTCCTGCCAACATTGCAGAAACTCTTAGCACTACGAAAATGGTGAAACAAAAGAAAAAAAGTAACTGGTGTGTCACACCCGTAAGACGTCCTTTGTCACCATTTTAGTATTTGCAGAAGATGACACAGTAGCAAGCGCAAAGCAGTGCAGTTTATAGTTTGTACACATCTCTGAGACGCTGTGTGAAATCGATCAGGACTCAGTGCCATCGGTTTTCCTTAATTGGCGACGATACTTACTAACAGGTGGACCATCGCGCACAACGTTAAGTGACGCAGAAAATGACAATTTTGAAAAACAGTGATAAGCCTGGAAGACAGTGTGAAGAGCACAACAATAACCTAAAATAATGCAGCAGTTACTGTGGTAAATACTGCAGATGCTAAATTACAAATAAATTTAATACAGCCTAACGACAGTATAGCTTTTAGTGACTTCCTATTTCTTGCAACAGAATGCTGGGTATCTTTGAAGGTCACTGTGATTTAGGGATAAATGAAAAGGGCATTTTTACGTATTGTGTTGGTGGACGTTAATTATAGCAATGGTGTGACCAGTCAATCTAAGCAGTATTTCCTCTTTGCCAGCTTGAGATTTTTCAGAAAATGCTCCGGAACAAATAGTCGATGGCACCTCACTGTCACATTGCACTACAGAGGTGTCACGGATGGGATTGGTGCAGCTGTAAAGCACCCAGTTTGGAATATATCCAAAGCTTGGACACACATACTATCTGGTGCTGAGGATTTTGCAAAAATTACACGTGAAAGTGGTCGTAACAGAAGCACTTTGTTTACCTCTGCTCCGCAAACTGTAACTCAGAAAAATAACTATCACTTTCCACGCACTCAGTAGCGATGCAGAATGATAATAGTAATTTTCGAGTGAAAGTGTCTTTCTGTTACTGGAGATATTTTAATTTTCATTAGATAATTATTTGTTTAATGCGTTTGTCTTCCATACCATCTCATTCCCCATTTGTTCATATCTTGTGAATTTTTATAGGAAGTGTATGAGCAGGATTATTGTTGTAGACTGTTGTAAATGAAAACAATATGTATGTCTGAATTATGTCATTCCGTAACCTTTTATGTGTTTTCTATCTATTTTCTTTTACACAAGCCTCATTATATGAACAAAACGAACTTTCACACTAAAAATGTTTGTCCTTTATAATGATCGTGAGTCTTTTTTATCCTTAAAGTGCAAAAATAGTTCACTGTCCGTCACTCCACTACTCGTGAGACTGCTCGAGACCTGTCGGTACTCAGCAGGGTGTTGTGTGTAACTGAAATGTGTTACAAAACCGTGCGACTGCTACGGTCGCAGGTTCGAATCCTGCCTCGGGCATGGATGTGTGTGATGTCCTTAGATTAGTTAGGTTTAAGTAGTTCTAAGTTCTAGGGGACTAATGACCACAGCAGTTGAGTCCCATAGTGCTCAGAGCCAAATGTGTTACAAAACAAGGCTTCAATGTTGTAGGAAACTTCTTGTAGAATGTAAATACTTTAGGATTAAGGGGAACTGCTCTCCGAAAGGCAGAAGCATCGAGTTGTCGATAGGCACACACAAAAGAAGTAAAACTCGATATCTTTTGATGAGCTAGGGTAAAATACACAAATCCACACAAATTGGTGCCTGTACATGGTGCTGGTTAAGCCCCTATTACACGGTTCGCCTAAACCGCACACGCGTGCATATCTGTTAACTACAGGCTGGTTCGGATAGACCTATTACACCATCCACGCGGGATATACCTGGCGCACATGCGCAGTAGACGGCAATAACACGCGAAACGCAACTAGAACTGTCTGATGTCTCGTAAAGTCGTTCGTGCTACCGCGCGAAACACGAGGGGAACCATGTGACATATTGGAATGTCATTCGTTCAAATTATTTATGTGAGCTCATTTACAACTGTTCTGAATTACCGATTCAACAGTTAGTTTTATATTATGACACTTGGTGACACAGGTATATGTATTTATACAGCATTTTGCACATGGAGGACCCACTTGTTTTTGGAGTAATTTCCCTGGCAGTGACAGCAAATACCCGGATTATGGCAGAACGACGACGATTACGAAAAGCCTGAGTTTGTTGAGTTCGATCCTGGCTGAAAAGAAGGGATGAAGGGAAGGGATTATATTCACTGCTTATAAAAGAACAGAGGATCGAAGATCCGCAAGAATTTCGAAACTTCGTGAGGATGGGCATGGCCTGTTTCGGGAAGCTGCTGTCTATGATAGCAGATGGAAGTAACGAGTGTGACACACTCGTGAGGGAGGCTGTCTCACATTCTCGAAAGTAACTTTTGTAATCATACCAGCCCAGATCACGAATAAAATACCGGTAAAAGCTCTGTTATGTTGCAGGCTGGTTTTAACATTACGTTACCTGGTGACTTTCTACTCTATCATTGCCAGTTTCTGTTTCCTGGCATGCTGAAATAACGCAAGAGATGCAATCAAATCAAACATGAACTTTCCTAACTAAGGCATTACGATACAAATCGAAAATCACCATATAATGTTATATGCATATTGCTTAGAAAGAAACGACTGTCGACGTACCTTATTATGACACAAAGGGTCATACATACACCTTTCCTCGCTATATGCCTGAATTAAGACGCTTAAGGCCTCTTTGCACCTTTTCATTTCTAGAATACGAAGCAATCAATAGAAAAAATGCTTTCACAAACAGCTAGTATAAAAGACTCTACTGCCACTAAAAAAAAAAAATCTGCGTTTATGAAACCTACTTACTGAAAAAAATGAGGAAAAATCCCCTACACGAAAACCCTAAATTAGCCACTAGCCACCTAACAATAACCAAATAAGAAGCAAAAAGCACTGCGGCAACCCCTTCTGCGCATGCGTGAGTCATCGCTGCCTAGTGATTGACGACAGCTTAGAACTGCTCTCTATTCTGGCGTGCGGATGATGTGTGTGGTTATTTCCATAGACTGGCTGTCGGACTAGACCATTCGTTAGCTTTCGCGCAAGATCGTCATGTAATACCAGCATTAGACCGATAGTGCCGCTACTGCATTGCAGCAGGTGGACTGGTTGTGGTGGGGTCGTGTAGGTAGTAGGGGGGGGGGGGGGATGACTAGCAGCTCAGAGGGGAAGAGTCGCTTGCTGGCTAGGAATGCTGGAGGGAAGTGTGGCAAGTATACGGGCTGGCTGGTGGGAAGTGGCACACGCCGAATGCGACGTGAATAGGGATAGGATTACAGGATGGAGGAAGGGAAAATTGTTGGGTGTGGGTGACAGGGACAGTGGCTTAGCTGAGATTCAGGCCAGGACGATAATCACCGTGGAGCATGTGTCATGATGGTAACTGTCATCTGCGTGTGGCCCGTGTTGCAAAGCGGCTTTTGAAATCGAGCTTGCTACATTCAGCTGCAGAGCTAGTAGAAATCCTTGGCTAACAGAAGAAATATTGAATTTAATTGATGAAAGGAGAAAATATAAAAATGCAGTAAATGAAGCAGGCAAAAAGGAATACAAACATCTCAAAAATGAGATCGACAGGAAGTGCAAAATAGCAGGGATGGCTAGAGGACAAAGGTAAGGATGTAGAGGCTTATCTCACTAAGGGTAAGATAGATACTGCCCACAGGAAAATTAAAGAGACCTTTGGAGAAAAGAGAACCACTTGTATGAATATCAAGAGCTCAGATAGAAACCCAGTTCTAAGCAAAGAAGGGAAAGCAGAAAGGTGGAAGGAGTATATAGAGGGTCTATACAAGGGCGATGTACTTCAGGGCAATATTATGGAAATGTAAGAGGATGTACATGAAGATGAAGTGGGAGATATGATACTGCATGAAGAGTTTGACAGAACACTGAAACACCTGACTCGAAACAAGGCCCCGGGAGTAGACAACATTCCATTAGAACTACTGACAGCCTTGGGAGAGCCAGTCCTGACAAAACTCTACCATCTGGTGAGCAAGATGTATGAGACAGGTGAAATACCCTCAGACTTCAAGAAGAATATAATAATTCCAATCCCAAAGAAAGCAGGTGTTGACAGATGTGAAAATTACCGAACTATCAGTTTAATAAGTCACGGCTGCAAAATGCTAACGCGAATTCTTTACAGGCGAATGGAAAAACTAGTAGAAGCCGACCTCAGGGAAGATCAGTTTGCCGGCCGGGGTGGCCGAGCGGTTAAAGGCACTACAGTCTGGAACCGCGTGACCGCTACGGTCGCAGGTTCGAATCCTGCTTCGGGCATGGATGTGTGTGATGTCCTTAGGTTAGTTAGGTTTAAGTAGTTCTAAGTTCTAGGGGACTGATGACCTTAGAAGTTAAGTCCCATAGTGCTCAGAGCCATTTGAACCATTTGAAGATCAGTTTGGATTCCACAGAAATGTTGGAACACGTGAAGCAATACTGACCCTACGACTTATCTTAGAAGTTAGATTAAGAAATGGCAAACCTACGTTTCTAGCATTTGTAGGCTTAGAGAAAGCTTTTGACAATGTTGACTGGAATACTCTCTTTCAAATTGTGAAGGTGGCAGGGGTAAAATACAGGGATCGAAAGGCTATTTACAATTTGTACAGAATCCAGATGGCAGTTATAAGAGTCGAGGGACATGAAAGGGAAGCAGTGTTTGGGAAGGGAGCGAGACATGGTTGTAGCCTCTCTCTAATGCTATTCAATCTGTATATTGAGCAAGCAGTGAAGGAAGCAAAGGAAAAATTCGGAATAGGAATTAAAATCAATGGGGAAAAAATAAAATCTTTGAGGTTCGCTGATGACATTGTAATTCTGTCAGAGACAGCAAACGACCTGGAAGAGCAGCTGACCGGAATGGACAGTATCTTGAAAGAAGGATATAAGATGAGCATCAACAAATGCAAAACGAGGATAATGGAATATAGTCGAAGTACGTCGGGTGATGCTGAGGGAATTAGAGTAGGAAATGAGACACTTAAAGTAGTAAAGGATTTTTGCTATTTGTCGAGCAAAATAACTGATGATGGTCGAAGTAGAGAGGATATAAATTATAGGCTGGCAATGACAAGGAAAGCATTTCTGAAGAAGAGAAATTTGTTAACATAGAGTATAGATTTAAGCGGCAGGAAGTCGTTTCTGAAAGTATTTGTATGGAGTGTAGCCATGTATGGTAGTGAAACATGGACGATAGATAGTTTAGGCAAGAAGAGAATAGAAACTTTCGAAACGTGGTGCTGCAGAAGAATGCTTAAGATTAGGTGGGTAGACAACGTAAATAATGAGGAGGTAATGAACAGAATTGCGGAGAAGAGGAATTTGTGGCACAACTTGACTAGAAGATGGGATCGGCTGGAAGCACATGTTCTGAGGAATCAAGGGATCACCAGTTTAGTATTGGAGGGCAGCGTGGAGGGTAAAAATCGTAGAGGGAGACCAAGAGATGAATACATTAAGCAGATTCAGAAGGATGTAGGTTGCAGTAGGTACTGGGAGATGAAGGACCTTGCACAGGATAGAGTAGCATGGAGAGCTGCATCTGGACTGAAGACCACAACAACAACAACATGTAAATATGGCAAAGCACTTTGAAAAACTCCTCAACATGGACCCCCCTATGGAAGAAATGATGACAGAAACGAGCACGTACAATCCAGATAGTGAACCTCCAGCTCTAGAAGAAGTTAAAGAAATAATCAAGTCACTCAAGAATCATAGATCATCAGGAGTAGACGGCATCATCACGGAAATCTGGATGTTACAGGACCCAGAACTCACCAAAAACATCCACAGGATCTTGGAAAATATCTGGAAGCCCATGAAAATTCCTGACAACTTGAAAACTGCCCTGATACACCCACTACACAAAAAAGTTGACAAGACTGACCCGAACTACAGAGGAATATCCCTACTACTGGTCACATACAAGATCCTCTCTATAGCTTTACTAAACAGACTAGAATTCCAGACCAACCACTTGATTGGGGAATACCAAGCAAGCTTCCGTAAAGGGTGGTCTTGTGCGGAACAAATTTGGAGCCTGAAAATGATTTTACAACACAAACAGAATCTAATCATTACATTTGTCTACTTCAAAAAGGCGTATGACTCTATTGACCGGAAAGCTCTCTTCAAAATTCTAGCAGAATACAAAGTAGACAACAAAACACAAGACTATCATAGAGCAAACATTGACCAACACGACCTCCAAAGTAACGTTCTGTGGGGAACTATCAAAGCTCTTTGAAATTCCAATGGGTGTCCGACAAGGCTATGGCCTCTCACCTCTCCTTTTCAATCATGTGTTAGATGAGGTAATAAAAGAATGGGAAACATCACAACGGGGGATAACCTTAGGAAACCTACAGATTAAATGCCTGGCTTTTACGAAAAGACACAGTTTATGAGCACAAAGAAACTCTCATCTATGAACACAAAGTACGGTATGATTTACAAAATGGAAAACTTCAAATACCTCGGTGAAACACTACAAATGAGCGGACATAACAGAGACTCAAACAAAGAAAGAAAAACTAAACTGGACAAGGCATATGAAGTAGTGTGGAATCATTGCAACAAGAAGTCTATCTCACAAAAAGTCAAATTACACCACTACGACACAGTGGTGTTCCCCGAAGCACTGTACGCAGCAGAGACCACACTAATCCCAGGGCATACACGTATCAGACAACTAGAAAAAGTAGAACGAAAGATACTTAGGAAAATATGTTTGGCGCAACCAACAGCAATGGAATATGGATCAAGAAACCTACAGAGAGAAAAGATTAGAAAATGTAGACTACAGTTCTATGGACACCTATACAGAATGCCATCATACAGACTAACCAAACAGATCATTGGGTAACCACTAGAGACAACAAATTGGTGGCAGAAGTAAAAACGACCTGAACCAACTCAACATAACAGTAGACACAATAAACAACAGAATAAAATTCAGAAACTTCATTAAGAAGAGTAAACTACATGAGATACGATGTGACAAATGAACAGGCGTAAAATGGACCGAAGAATGCAAGCAAGATCACAGGCAGAAGATGAAAGAAATATGGGCAACCAAAAAAGCAATCAAGATGAAGTTGAAGACATGAAACCGACAAGAAGCATGGTCAGAGGACCGGAAACAGAAACACAGCGAATGAATGAGGGAATTTTGGGCAGCAAGGGAGGCAGCAAAAGGAATCGGCCGGGTAGTTTAGTCCAACTGCGCTCTTTAAGGGGAAAACACCAATTATATATATGACGACAGAATAAAATTCAAGATTGAACCCTGTGGGACACTATTCTTGAAATCTTCCCAGTTATAAGGCTTTGTTGATTTTTACAGACTATCTGCACTGTTAATTTAATCTTGTACATTCTTCCTATTAAATATGAATTACACCATTTGTGCAGTGTCCCACTCATATCACAGTACTTAAGCTTATCTATAAGAATTTAATGGTTCATATAGTCAAAAGCCTTTGAGAAATTACAAAAAATCCCAATGGGTGATGTTCTGTTACTCAGAGCTTTAAATATTTGATCTGTGGAAGCATACATAAGCATTTTCTGTTGAAAAGCCTTTCTGAAAACCAAACTGACATTTTGTTTGTACTTCATTTTTGCAAATATGTGAGACTAGTCTTGGATACATTACTTTTTCAAAAGGTTTGGATGAAGATCTCAGAAGTGAGATTGGGCAGTAGTTGTTAACATCAGACCTATTCCCCCTTTTTTTGTAATGGTTTAACAACAGTGTATTTCAATGTATCCAGAAAAAATACCCTGTTTCAATGAGCTACTACATATGTGGCTGAGAATCCTACTTATCTGTGGGAAATCAACTTTTGGTACTCTGTTCGAAATGTCACAATTCTATGTGAGTTTTTACTTTTGAGTGAATTTATTATTTTTCTAATTTCAGTAGAAGAAGTGGGCTTAATATCAATTTCATCAAATTGAATAGGTATTGCCTCTTCCATATACAGTCTTGCATTTTCTAATGAACAGCTAGACCCTATTTTCTCTACAACACTTAAAAAAAGATTATTAAAAATATTTTCTTCTTCTGAATTTATGTTAACAATCTTTTCATTGAGTTTGATAGAAATACAGCCTTCGTGTGCTCTCAGTTATGCTGTTTCCCTTTTAAAAACGTTCCAAATTGTTTTAATTTTATTATCAGAGGTGATATACCTCTGCTATAGCTATACAGCATATACTGTAACCAGCTATGTATCATGATCAGAAAGACCATTCTTAAGAGGAAAAGATTTACTTAATTAAATATATCTTGCCCTATAAAAACATTATCTATTAGTGTGCTCCTTTCCTGTACACCAGGCAATAATACTTTAGAAACAGTTTACTAGCCATTAGTTGGCTAGTAATAGATAAGATTAGGTTAGATTAGTACTTGTTCCATAGATGATGAATATGACACTTCGTAATGATGTGGAACGTGTCAGGTTAATAAAAGGTGTCTATACCAGATATTACATTACACATAATATTAGATGACACTTAATATTTTTAATTTTTTTTTGTGGGGGTTGGGGAAATTACCCACTTACTACATCAAAAAATTCATCTAGTGAGTAGAAGGAGTAGCCATTCAGAAATTCTTTTAATTTCCTTTTAAATGCTATATGGCTTTCTGTCAGACTTTTGATGCTATTAGGTAAGTGACCAAAGACTTTTGTGGCAGCATAATTTACCCCCTTCTGAGCCAAAGTTAGATTTAACCTTGAGTAGTGAAGATCATCCTTTCTCCTAGTGTTGTAGCCATGTACACTGCTATTACTTTTGAATTCGTTCGGAATGTTAATAACAGATTTCATAAGTGAATATATATATATATATTGTGAGGCTACAGTGAAGATCTCTAGCTCTTTAAATAAGTGTCTGCAGGATCATCTTGGATGAGCTCCAGCAATTATTCTGATTAAAGGCTTTTGTGCAATGAACACTCTTTTACTCAATGATGAGTTAACCCAGAATATGATGCCATACGAAAGCAGAGAATGAAAATAGGTGTGGTAAGGTAATCAACTCTGATTTATATTGCCAAAATTTGCAATGACCCTAATAGCATAAGTAGTTGAACTCAAACGTTTCAGCAGATCCTCAGTGTGTTTTTTCCAGTTCTACCCTTCACCAATGCATACACCTAGAAATTTTGAATATTCTACCTTAGCTACCGATTTCTGATCGAAGTCTATATTTATTAATGGTGTCATTCCATTTACTGTGTGGAACTGTATATTCTGTGTTTTGTCAAAGTTTAATGAGAGCCCATTTGCAGAGAACCACTTAATGATTTTCTGAAAAACATCGTTTACAATTTCACCAGTTAATTCTTGTCTGTCGGGTGTGGTAGCTATACTTGTATCATCGGCAAAGAGTACCAGCTTTGCATCTTCGTGAATACAGAATGGCAAGTCATTAATACATATTAAGAACAGCAGAGGACCCAAGACCGAACCTTGTGGCACCCCATTCTTGATTGTTCCCCTAGTTGGAGAATTCACCATTTTTTTTTGTATATTATGTGAACTGCTTACTTCAACTTTCTGCACTCTTCCAGTTAGGTATGATTTAAACCATTTGAGCACTATCCCATTCATACCACAGTACTTGAGCTTATCTAGAAGTATTCCATGATTTACACAATCAAAAGCCTTTGATAGCTCACAAAAAATCACAACGGGTGACTTCCGGTTACTCAGAGCATTTAATATTTCATTAATGAAAGTATATATAGCATTTTCCGTTGAAAAACCCTTCTGGAAACCAAACTGACATTTTGTTAAAACTTTATTTTTACAAAGGTGTGAAGCTACTCTACAATACATTACTTTTTCAAGAATTTTGGATAGGGCAGTCAGAAGAGAGATTGGGCGGTTGTTGTTGACATCAGATATGTCCCCTAATATTCAGTGGTTTAACAATGGCATACTTCAATCTATCTGAGAAAATACCCTGCTTCAGAGAGCTATTACATATGTGGCTAAGAATCCCACTTATTTCTTGGGAACAAGTTTTTATTATCCTGCTGGAAATGCCATCAATTCCATGTGAGCTTTTACTCTTGAGAGAGTTTATTATCTTCCTAATTTCAGAAGGAGAGGTGGGTGGAATTTCAATTGTATCAAATGGTGTGGGTAAGGCCTGTTCCATTAACTGCCTTGCTTCTTCTAATGAACATGTAGATTTTATTTTCTCTACAACATTTAAAAAATGATTATTCAAAATATTTTCGACTTCCAGCTTGTTGTTTATCAAGTTTCCATTCACTTTGATGGTGATGCTGTCATCGTGTACTCTTGGTTGCCCTGTCCCCCTTGTAATAATATTCCAAATTGTTTTGATTTTGTTATCAGAGGTATTAAACTCAGACATGATGCACATGCTTCTGGACTTTTTAATAACCTTTCTTAATGTAGCACAGTAGTTTTTATAATATTTGGCTGTTTCTGGGTTATTACCCTTTCCTGTTGTTAAATACATTTCCCTTTTGTGGTTACAAGATATTTTTATTCCTTTAGTAAGCCTAGGTTTTTTGCATGGTTTCTTATAATTAGATTTAACTAATGTCTTTGGGAAACAGTTTTCAAATTCTCTTACAAGTGTATCATGAAATAAGTTATATTTTAAATTAGCATTGGGTTCCTTGTACACCTCATCCCAGTCTAACTGCTGAAGATTTTCTCTGAAATTTCTAATTGTTAAATCATTAATTGAATGCACAACTTTGGAGGGTAGTTTTGAATTACTGAATGGAGCTATGTCATATACTGTAACTAGCTGAGCATCATGATCAGAAAGCCCATTCTCAACACGACAAGTATTTATGTTTTTAAACCTATCTTGGTCTATAAAAGTGTTATCAATGTGGTGTTGTCCTATACTACCCGAGTAGGAAAATTAATGACATATGTCAAATTATAGAGAGGAAGAGCATAGGGTACCAAACTCACTGCAGCTTTACTGGTATTTGCAAAATATGTTTTGATCAAACTTAAAATATTTTGTATGAATCTTACAGGTAACTGCAGTTAAAGTTGTAACTTGAAACGTTCAGAAACGTTAGTGTGCACAGGAAAGCATTTCTAAAAACAAATATCTGAGCCTTACTAAATTTAGAAAACAATTAATACAGCTAGTAGTTAAAAATAACAAACAATATGCTAATATTCATGGATAAGTGTGTGTCCAACTTAAAGGTAGAATCGGAGCAAATTCATCAGACAATAGGCAGTTTATACAAAGGAGCTTTTTTTTATTCCTTAATTGGGTTCACATTTTAACAATAGCTTCCACTTACATATGTTGGGGAGTTAACAGCTGATTTCTATGGGTCTAGTTCCTTATTCAGAAAATTTTACACTATCATATAATGTCTCAATCATACGCAGTTGATGTTCCTCAGACATACTGAGTCTCACCTTTATATCACATTAGTACATTTGACACCCCAGTACAAATTCACACCTCAGCCCATGGCTATTCCCGTTTTAAACTTGCCAAGCCTCTCCAGTACTGGAATAGCACCTTAGCAGTGAGCAAAAAGGTCAGTCCTGCCAGTACCTCAGATATAGGTGATGTATTAATCATACACAGTTGATATTCCTGAGACATATTTAGTCTCACCTTTATTATGATAATTATGTAGACCAACGAAATGAATTAAAATTTGCACCAATGCCAGGATTCGAACCTGGGTCTCATTCTACATCTTTATCGCAGATAAAGGTGATACTGACTAATGTGTAGTTGATGTTCCTGAGACATACACTCCTGGAAATGGAAAAAAGAACACATTGACACCGGTGTGTCAGACCCACCATACTTGCTCCGGACACTGCGAGAGGGCTGTACAAGCAATGATCACACGCACGGCACAGCGGACACACCAGGAACCGCGGTGTTGGCCGTCGAATGGCGCTAGCTGCACAGCATTTGTGCACCGCCGCCGTCAGTGTCAGCCAGTTTGCCGTGGCATACGGAGCTCCATCGCAGTCTTTAACACTGGTAGCATGCCGCGACAGCGTGGACGTGAACCGTATGTGCAGTTGACAGACTTTGAGCGAGGGCGTATAGTGGGCATGCGGGAGGCCGGGTGGACGTACCGCCGAATTGCTCAACACGTGGGGCGTGAGGTCTCCACAGTACATCGATGTTGTCGCCAGCGGTCGGCGGAAGGTGCACGTGCCCGTCGACCTGGGACCGGACCGCAGCGACGCACGGATGCACGCCAAGACCGTAGGCTCCTACGCAGTGCCGTAGGGGACCGCACCGCCACTTCCCAGCAAATTAGGGACACTGTTGCTCCTGGGGTATCGGCGAGGACCATTCGCAACCGTCTCCATGAAGCTGGGCTACGGTCCCGCACACCGTTACGCCGTCTTCCGCTCACGCCCCAACATCGTGCAGCCCGCCTCCAGTGGTGTCGCGACAGGCGTGAATGGAGGGACGAATGGAGACGTGTCGTCTTCAGCGATGAGAGTCGCTTCTGCCTTGGTGCCAATGAAGGTCGTAGGCGTGTTTGGCACCGTGCAGGTGAGCGCCACAATCAGGACTGCATACGACCGAGGCACACAGGGCCAACACCCAGCATCATGGTGTGGGGAGCGATCTCCTACACTGGCCGTACACCACTGGTGATCGTCGAGGGGACACTGAATAGTGCACGGTACATCCAAACCGTCATCGAACCCATCGTTCTACCATTCCTAGACCGGCAAGGGAGCTTGCTGTTCCAACAGGACAATGCATGTCCGCATGTACCCGTGCCACCCAACGTGCTCTAGGAGGTGTAAGTCAACTACCCTGGCCAGCAAGATCTCCGGATCTGTCCCCCATTGAGCATGTTTGGGACTGGATGAAGCGTCGTCTCACGCGGTCTGCACGTCCAGCACGAACGCTGGTCCAACTGAGGCGCCAGGTGGAAATGGCATGGCAAGCCGTTCCACAGGACTACATCCAGCATCTCTACGATCGTCTCCATGGGAGAATAGCAGCCTGCATTGCTGCGAAAGGTGGATATACACTGTACTAGTGCCAACATTGTGCATGCTCTGTTGCCTGTGTCTATGTCCCTGTGGTTCTGTCAGTGTGATCATGTGATGTATCTGACCCCAGGAATGTGTCAATAAAGTTTCCCCTTCCTGGGACAATGAATTCACGGTGTTCTTATTTCAATTTCCAGGAGTGTATTATGATGTTATATGGTAGTGTAAAATAGGGAACTGTGCCTTTAGAAGTCAGTTGTCAGCTCCTCAATGTACGTGAGAATAAGTTATTGTTAAAATATGATCATCATTAAGGAATAAAAGAAAAAGTTGAACTCAGAGAAATATAAAATTTAATATCAAATAAACTATTATGTTAACTGATACTGCTGTTGGTTCTTGGTAGAACAACAGTATTGAAATAATACATCTACAGCTCTGTGTAGTAGGTAGATGTATATACTACTTATAAGAGAAGAGTGATAAAACATTTCAGTCAAAGAGGGTGAAAATGTGTCACAAGTATGGTCGCAAACGACTTTTGAAACTTCTTGATGAACAGAATAAGATACAGTTTGAAGAAAATGATGCTGCATAAAAACTACATTATAAACAAACTACACAAGCAATAAGGAAGAATATTAACAGAAAAGATATAAGGGCATTAAATCCCCTCAATATTTCTAAGGATGTGAACTTGAAAGGAACTAATAAATCAACATTGTTCACCAATAAAAGTGGATTCATATCTTTATTAGAGAAACAAAGAACAATGTCTTCAGAAAAAGTTGTGTGTCAGAAAATAAGTGATTTCCAGTTGAATATGATTTTAGGTGAAAGAACAGAAATACATTGGCAAAATCATGAAACATTTCCCAAATGAGAATCTTTATTTCCAGTTTCCTATTGGTACATACATCGAAAAATTTAGTAAGCAAAGAACCCTTTTTGTGGAGGTATTAGCGAGTAAAAGTTTCTTAAAGGTTTTGTATAGTTTGTTCGAAGTCTCGAACTCTGAAACACGAGATGAATGTGGTCTGGGTAATTTGCTCAGTTCCTAGTTGTAATACATGCTTTAGTGTATGAAACCTTTAACAAAACATTACACCTCTTAATGAGGAGATCTATTTAAATTTGGAACTGAGTGGCCTTGCATCAGGTTAGATGATTAGTAATATAGATGATGATAATAAATCTCACGTGCCTCACATGTTGGTGCAAATTTTTTCCATCTGACGTAATTCCAGAGCTGAACAAGTCAGTTTAAATAGGTGTTTGTATCTGTAATAGATCCTAGGTCCTCCTTAAGAAAAGCGTGGACGTTGCTACCATTTACCAATGGAGAGGCGTGTTATGTTTATGACATGGTATGAGTAAAAAACGAAGGCAGCTAACATATGAGGAGGAGGAGGTCACCAAATAAACGATTCTGTCGCTTGTGTGAAAAAACGTTTTCCTAGATCCCAGCTTGTACTTGTTAGTGAAGCTGGGAGTCATCAGTCAACGTATGGAAATGTGATGACTTAAAAAAATTGCCTTAATCCAGAGTCAGTCGGCACACTGATTTGATGTGATCCACCACAAATTCCTCTCCCGTGTCGACCTCTTTATCTCAGAGTAACACTTGCAATTTACATCCTCTATTTTGTGTTGGATGTATTCCAATCTTGTATAGTTCTAACCCCGTGCTCTCCCTCCAGTTACATGGATGTTATTCCCCGATTTTGTAACACATGTCCTACCATCGTTTCCCTTCCTCTTGCCAGTCTTTTACGTATGGTCGTTTCTTAGCCGATCCTATGGAGAACCTACTAATTCCTTATCTCATTAGAGTCCATCTATTTTTCAACATTCCACTTCTTCTGTAGCACCACATCTCAAACGCTTTGATTCTTATCTGATTCAGTTTCCCCACAGTCCATGATTAGCTACCTGCGCTCCGAATTTTGTTCCTCAAATCCAGACGGGCCAATGTTTGTTACTTATTTTTCCTTTATTATATTTCAAAGTCCCATCTGGGTTGGGCTGGCAGGAACATATGCGCTGCTGTTCAGCCAAAACATAGGAATTATACAAATAAAACATTTAAAATAATGTTGTTGTTGTTGTGGTCTTCAGTCCTGAAACTGCTTTGATGCAGCTCTCCATGTTACTCTGTTCTGTGTAAGCTTCATCTCCCAGTGCCTACTGCAACCTACATCCTTCTGAATCTGCTTAGTGTATTCATCTCTTGGTCTCCCTCTACAATTTTTACCTTCCACGATGCCCTCCAATACTAAATTGGTGATCCCGTGATGCCTCAGGACATGTCCTACCAACTGATCCCTTCTTCTAGTCAAGTTGTGCCACAAACTTCACTTCTCCCCAATCCTATTCATTACCTCCTCATTAGTTATGTGATCTACCCATCTAATCTTCGGCATTCTTCTGTAGCACCACATTTCGAAAGCTTCTATTCTCTTCTTGTCTAAGCTATTTATCGTCCACGTTTCACTTCCATGCATGACTACACTCCATACAAATACTTTCAGAAACGACTTCCTGACACTTAAATCTATACTCGATGTTAACAAATTTCTCTTCTTCAGAAACATTTTCCTTGCCACTGCCAGTCTACATTTTATATCCTCTCTACTTCGACCATCATCAGTTATTTTGCTCCCCAAATAGTAAAACTCCTTTACTACTTTAAGTGTCTCATTTCCTAATCTAATTCCCTCAGCATCACCCGATTTAATTCGAGTACATTCCATTATCCTCGTTTTGCTTTTGTTGATGTTCATCTTATACCCTCCTTTCAAGACACTGTCCATTCTGCTCAACTGCTCTTCCAAGTCCTTTGCTGTCTCTGACAGAATTACAATGTCATTGGCGAACCTCAAAGTTTTTATTTCTTCTCCATGGGTTTTAATACCTACTCCAAACTTTTCTTTTGTTTCATTTATTGCTTGCTGAATATACAGATTGAATAACATCGGGAATAGGGTACAACCCTGTCTCACTCCCTTCCCAACCACTGCTTCCCTTTCATACCCCTTGACTCTTATAACTGCCATCAGCTTTCTGTACAAATTGTAAATTGCCTTTCGCTCTCTGTGTTTTACCCCTGCCACCTTCACAATTTGAAAGAGAGTATTCCAGTCAACATTGTCAAAAGCTTTCTCTAAGTCTACAAATCCTAGAAATGTAGGTTTCCCTTTCCTTAATCTTTCTTCTAAGATAAGTCATAGGGTCAGTATTGCCTCACGTGTTCCAGCATTTCTACGAAATCCAAACTGATCTTCCCCGAGGTTGGCTTCTATAATAGAAAGGAGAAAACATGGTGTACATAGATCTAAAAATGGGGGAACAGTACGGAAGAGAACAGAGAAAAAGGGGGGCGACTGTAAAATGGAGTTAAAAACCGTAAACAAGTAGCAAACACACAAAAAAAAAACGCACACACTGGATCATAAAAGTATTGACGAATAGCGTAGCACATAACAGTCACTGACAGTAACACAAAATTACTTTACTGGCCATTAAAATTGCTACACCAAGAAGAAATGCAGATGATAAACGGGTACTCATTGGACAAATATATTATATTACAACTGACATGTGATTACATTTTCATGCAATTTGGAAGCATAGATCCTGAGAAATCAGTACCCAGAACAACCACCTCTGGCCGTAATAATGGCTTCGATACGACTGGGTATTGAGTCAAACAGAGCTTGGATGGCGTGTACAGGTATAGATGCCCATATAGCTTCAACATGATACCACAGTTCATCAAGAGTAGTGACTGGCGTATGGTGACGAGTCAGTTGCTCGGCCACTATTGACCAGACGTTTCAATTGAGAGACCTGGAGAATTTGCTGGCCACGGCAGCAGTCGAACATTTTTTGTATCCAGAAAGGCCCATACAGGACCTGCAACATGCAGTCGTGCATTATCCTGCTGAAATGTAGGATTTTGCAGGGATCAAATGAAAGGTAGGGCCACGCGTCGTAACATATCTGAAATGTAGTGTCCACTGTTTAAAGTGCCATCAATGCGAACAAGAGGTGACCGAGACGTGTAACCAATGGCACCCCATACCATCACGCCAGGTGATACGGCAGTATAGCAATGAGGAATACACGCTTCCAATGTGCGTTCACCGCGATTTCGCCAAACATGGATGCCACCATCACGATACTGTAAACATAACCTGGATTCGTCCGAAAAAATGACATTTTGTCATTTGTGCACCCAGGTTCGTCGTCGAGTACACCATCGCAGGCATCTGTGATGCAGCGTCAAGGGTAACCGCAGCCACGGTCTCTGAGCCGATAGTCCGTGCTGCTGTAAACGTCGTCGAACTGTTCGTGCAGATGGTCATCGTCTTGCAAATGTCCTCATCTGTTGACTGCCGGCCGCGGTGGTCTCGCGGTTCTAGCCGCGCAGTCCAGAACCGTGCGACTGCTACTGTCGCAGGTTCGAATCCTGCCTCGGGCATGGATGTGTGTGATGTCCTTAGGTTAGTTAGGTTTAAGTAGTTCTAAGTTCTAGGGGACTGATGACCACAGCAGGTGAGTCCCATAGTGCTCAGAGCCATTTTCTCATCTGTTGACTCAGGGATCGAGACGTGGCTGCACGATTCATTACAGCCATGCGGATAAGATGCCTGTCATCACGACTGCTAGTGATACGAAGCCGTTGAGATCCAGCACGGCGTTCCGTATTATCCTCCTGAAGCCACCGATTCCATATTCTGCTAACAGTCATCGGATCTCGACCAACGCGAGCAGTAGTGTGGCAATGCGATAAACCGCAATCGCGATAGGCTACAATCTGACGTTTATGAAAGTTGGAGACGTGATGGTACGCATTTTTCCTCCTTACATGAGGCATGACAACAACGTTTCACCAGGCAACGCCGGTCAACTGCTGTTTGTGTATGAGAAATCGGATTGAAAACTTTCCTCATGTCAGCACGTTGTAGGTTTCGCCACCGGTGCCAACCTTGTGTGAATGCTCTGAAAAGCTAATGATTTGCATATCACAGCATCTTCTTCCTGTCGGTTAAATTTCGCGTCTGTAGCCATTCGTCTTCGAGGTGTAGCAACTCTAATGGCCAGTAGTGTAAAATCACATTTCGTGATGCACTGGAGAACAGCACCAAACACAACACTGACGTAGCACACTGATGACGATGAGCAAACAGAGGATCTGCCAGGGGCATGGAGACGTGGGAGGGGGGAAGAAGGGCCGAAGGGGGGTGAGGGGGAGGGGGAACGTGCCGGAGAGGACGGGGAGGGAAGGACTTGGCCGGGACACAGTCGAGGAGGGGAAGGAGGAAAATCCGCCCTGTTAGGAGGGGAGAGTAGAAAGGGCGGGCCCTGAGGTAGGGGGAGGGGGCAGGGAACAAGGCCAGGTTACAGTTGGAAGGTAAGGTAGATGTCACCGCACAAGTAAGACATGAATGGTTACAGCTCTCTTTCCCCGTGCTAGTCTGCTTTCTATGTCCACTTCATCGCTTCGTTTTGTCTCCTTAACTTCCGTCTACTTGGTGATCACCACAGACTCCCAGCGCACTCTCGCCGCACTGCGTGGCGTGTGCAGCTAGGGTGTCAGAAGATTGCAGGAGGTGTGCGCTACACAGCAACTGCCTCTTGTTTTCCGGCTTAATAGTGCGACCAGCGGCCAACAGAGGGCACAGGCGTATTGCGCCAGCGTTCGCGGGGACCCTCGACTACCGAACACACCGACAGATGTCCTACTGCGTGTCAGAATACAGGCTCTCTATGAGACCAGCCCTGCCGTGCCATCTGTCGGCGAGGATAGGCACAGGATTCCACCGAGTAGCAAGCCCTCTACAGTTGTTGAAAGTGATACTTGACTTTATTTTGTTTTTTGAAGTTTTGCGGAACCGTAGTTAAAGTAAAATTCATCTTCTGTAAATAAGTATTACTGTTTCGTTAAGGGCTTTTCATAAGCGAGCGATAGTTTTAACTCTTTATGGCGAGAATATTTTCTACTCGTTGTCATAGTTTGTAGAGAACGCCACATAGCTTGCAACAGAGAGGTAGCGTAGATAGCTTCCTATCACTACTCAGCTCTTCACGAAGAAAACTACTGTTTTTGGAAGTCTCGGATTTCAGTAATTATCCGCGGCTGTTAAATCACAGAAGTTAGTGCAGAGTTGAAGACATAGATGTGTAATCAACATGCGTTGAAGATGAAAACTGTCGATATGTCTACGCTAATGGCTTTCACAAAACGACGGCCACAGGCACACTCAACCTATTTGGTTCACGTTCGACGTGCTTGTCTACAACCTAAAGTGATAAAGACTGCGACAATCATTTACGGGGATCGAGAATCCATTTTTGTCTAGAAATCGAGGAAAGAAACTGTTACGATTGTTGCTTATGTAGGTCGGAGCTAACCGTTGTCAATAAAAGTGCCCCTGGCGTAGTGAACGGGGGTACTGCAAATTGGGTATAGGAATCAAGTATTTGTAGAAGCAGGGGGTAATATAAGACGGTCTGATTGCGTGGTGAAATGGATAGGGTGACAGCTTCGCCTGCACTGGGTTACGGTTTCGCAACTCAGGTGCAGTAAGTTTCTTTTTTATTAAAAAAAAAGTTTATCGATATTACTTAGAACATTATTTTTATTCAATTAATTGTTTATAAATAGTTTAATCTTTTATTTCTGTTCCTTTGTCACACCATTTCAATCACCATATGAACTTTTTCGTTTGTTTCACTGTTCCTTATAATGTTCTTTTTTCAGTCGGAATTTTTGTGAATACGAATTTAATTATATTCATTATAATATTCAATTTTTTGTAAATTCCGATGTATCACTTAAGAAAACAACAGACGAAATACTCTATTTATATTTTTACAATGGTATGAAAATGTACACTCCTGGAAATGGAAAAAAGAACACATTGACACCGGTGTGTCAGACCCACCATACTTGCTCCGGACACTGCGAGAGGGCTGTACAAGCAATGATCACACGCACGGCACAGCGGACACACCAGGAACCGCGGTGTTGGCCGTCGAATGGCGCTAGCTGCGCAGCATTTGTGCACCGCCGCCGTCAGTGTCAGCCAGTTTGCCGTGGCATACGGAGCTCCATCGCAGTCTTTAACACTGGTAGCATGCCGCGACAGCGTGGACGTGAACCGTACGTGCAGTTGACGGACTTTGAGCGAGGGCGTATAGTGGGCATGCGGGAGGCCGGGTGGACGGACCGCCGAATTGCTCAACACGTGGGGCGTGAGGTCTCCACAGTACATCGATGTTGTCGCCAGTGGTCGGCGGAAGGTGCACGTGCCCGTCGACCTGGGACCGGACCGCAGCGACGCACGGATGCACGCCAAGACCGTAGGATCCTACGCAGTGCCGTAGGGGACCGCACCGCCACTTCCCAGCAAATTAGGGACACTGTTGCTCCTGGGGTATCGGCGAGGACCATTCGCAACCGTCTCCATGAAGCTGGGCTACGGTCCCGCACACCGTTAGGCCGTCTTCCGCTCACGCCCCAACATCGTGCAGCCCGCCTCCAGTGGTGTCGCGACAGGCGTGAATGGAGGGACGAATGGAGACGTGTCGTCTTCAGCGATGAGAGTCGCTTCTGCCTTGGTGCCAATGATGGTCGTATGCGTGTTTGGCGCCGTGCAGGTGAGCGCCACAATCAGGACTGCATACGACCGAGGCACACAGGGCCAACACCCGGCATCATGGTGTGGGGAGCGATCTCCTACACTGGCCGTACACCACTGGTGATCGTCGAGGGGACACTGAATAGTGCACGGTACATCCAAACCGTCATCGAACCCATCGTTCTACCATTCCTAGACCGGCAAGGGAACTTGCTGTTCCAACAGGACAATGCATGTCCGCATGTACCCGTGCCACCCAACGTGCTCTAGGAGGTGTAAGTCAACTACCCTGGCCAGCAAGATCTCCGGATCTGTCCCCCATTGAGCATGTTTGGGACTGGATGAAGCGTCGTCTCACGCGGTCTGCACGTCCAGCACGATCGCTGGTCCAACTGAGGCGCCAGGTGGAAATGGCATGGCAAGCCGTTCCACAGGACTACATCCAGCATCTCTACGATCGTCTCCATGGGAGAATAGCACCCTGCATTGCTGCGAAAGGTGGATATACACTGTACTAGTGCCGACATTGTGCATGCTCTGTTGCCTGTGTCTATGTGCCTGTGGTTCTGTCAGTGTGATCATGTGATGTATCTGACCCCAGGAATGTGTCAATAAAGTTTCCCCTTCCTGGGACAATGAATTCACGGTGTTCTTATTTCAATTTCCAGGAGTGTATTTCTGTTGCCATATGTGCAACTTTTTTTACACAGTGATCGTCATACAAACATTTGAAGCGTAACCTAAATATCTAAACATTTAAAACATAACCTGCATATCTATTGCACTATGGACAAAATAATGCAGATGGTAATTGTAAATGAAAGAAGAGTTTATAAGTAAAACAATATTCCAGCAAAATGAGAGATAGATATACTGAACGCAATAATGTGAAAAAACGTGGGTGATAAAACAAAAGATATTATATCGAAATTAATACATAAAATTAATGAAACACACATGAACAAAGATTTCAAGTGGAGAAACAGTGATAGGAAGAGAAGTAAGAGCAAACAAAGAAATAGATATTATGATTAAAATTATGTGACAATGGAATGGAATTACAAAATTTCATTTGAACCAGTCAACTGAATAAAAACGGTGATCAAAGTCATTTAGATAAAGAATTAAAAATAAATAAGTTCTTGCACCTGACACAACTCAAACCCGTAACCTCCTGCATTCAAAGCTGTTATCCTCTCCATAACACAATGCAATCAGGTCCTACACTATAACTTTTTTTTAATGCTATCGAGTGGTACAAAAAAATCCGATTTTTTTTTTCGTCAGTTTGTTGCAAATGAGGGCCTACCAGGGTGAATGGCTGCAGTGTGTGTTACCTATGTCACCATATATACACATACACTAATTTGATTTTATTTTATTTCGTGTTCCATAGGTCCAACTGTGTTGGGTTCACAAGGACGTGGAACGAGTCAGTTTTTTACAAATATAATATAATAATCTAATAGCATATTCACACATTTGAGTGCATAATGATGAAACAATTTGTACAGTAAATTCTTCGAACAGCAATACAGACAAAAGACAATACATATTTTCTTAGAATCATTAAAGCGCTACAGGAAAATAGATACAGAGCACACACAGATACAGAGCTCAAGTTAAATAACATTCATAGTGGCGTTATGTCAACTTGTGTTATATAATATTAAAATTTTACAATTTATTTTTTTAAAAATTCATCAGGACTGTAAAAAGCTTTTTCTAACAGAAATATTTTTAGTACTTTCTTAAACTTAATCTTGTTATGAATCTCTGTCTTTATTTCGGATGGAAGAGCATTGAAGAGTTTTGTTTCAGTGTAGTGGACACCCTTTTGCACCAACTCAAATTTCTATGTTCACTGTGTATGTCATTCTTCCTCCATGTGTTATGCTCATGATAATTACTGTTTGGTTGAAATATCTCTATATTTTTACAAACAAAATACATGAGGAAAAAAATATATTGGCATGTAGTTGTATATATATTAAGTTTTCGAAAGCTATTTCTACATGAGTCTCTAGGGCGCAATCCACATATACCTCTTAAAACTCGCTTTCCTTACTAATGGCTGGTTGCCCCAAAAAATAAGGCCGTATCCAGTGAGTGAGTCAAAATAGCCATGCTATGCCACTTTTGGCATATCATGGTATGTAGGCACTTTGGCATTTAGGTTCAACACATGTAGTGACAACCCGTAAAGCATATGTAGCAGAGCTAAGCCTCTTACAGAGATCTATAATATGCGAAGACCAGTGCACTCAAAGAAATTTTGTTGTTTCCATTCTTTCTATTGGCTGATTACCACATGTCACACTTATCTCTCTCTCTCTTTTTCTTTGTACAGAACTGAATAAAGCTGGTCTTACTAGAATTTAATGAGAGACCATTCACCTTGAACCAATTAACCACATCTGAGAGTATGTGATTAATGGATTGCCAGCCGTTGTGGCCGAGCGGTTCTAGGCGCTTCAGTCTGGAACCGCACTGCTCCTGTAGTTGCAGGTTCGAATACTGCCTCGGGCATGAATGTGTGTGATGTCCTTAGGTTAGTTAGGTTTAAGTAGTTCTAAGTTCTAGGGGACTGATGACCTCAGATGTTAAGCCCCATAGTGCTCAGAGCCATTTGAACCATTTGATTAATGGATATCTCAAGTTTACTATTTGTTCTACTGCTCATAAAAATTGTGGTATCATCAGCAAATAACGTAAATTTACATGGCAGGCTTGTACACGATGGTAGATCATTTATAAAAATCAGGAATAATAGTGGCCCAAGAATTGAGCCCTGATGCACCCCACATGTAATGGAACTCCATTCAGAATGTGAGGAAACATCACATACTCCACCTGAACTATTCAAGACAACTTTTTGTTTTCTGTCTTGGGGATATGACTGTAGCCAACTGTTTGTAACACCACTTTTTCCTACTAATTTTGCTTTGTGCAAGAGAAACTGGT